>NC_092762.1:68894193-69194193 GCF_047496795.1 Chiloscyllium punctatum
GTTGGGATATCTGGTCAGCATGGACAGGTTGGACCGAAGGGTCTGTTTCCACGCTGTACATCTCTATGACTCTAAGTGGAATTGAGGATTATCAAATTAGCCATGATGTTATTGAAAGGCAGAGCAGATTTCATGGGCTGAATGACCTACTTCTGTTCCAATGTTTTATGGATTTATAAACATGTACAATCATTGAACAAAAGTTATAGTAAGTGAATTTAATTGTAGGAACTAAATGATTATTTTGGATAGTAGGACAAGTATGTTCAGAACAAATATCTAACCTTAATTAAAGACAAAACAAAGCAGTTATGAGACACATGAGCATGACATTGAATATAGTGCACATTGAAATAAAGGAGGGAATGTTCAGAAAAGAGTGGCCAATTCAAACTTCCAAGGTAATCAAAGAGGATGATTGTCAGCCAGTCAGAATTGTCATACCTGCATATCCAAGGTGTCCTATGTTTTTCCGAAGAGTTTGGCAAAAACATTTTGAAATAAAAATTGACCATATTCAAAAAAAAGAGAGGAAGCTTTGCAAATATTAGGAGATGGACAAAAATGGGCTTGCATAATATTGTCAATGAAGAATTTTGACATATGTTGTTTTGTAAATCGGCAGGTTTCACAAAATTAATATAGTCACACTGGATGTTTCATGTATTCATTCACGTGATCAGATTGTTCCTGCATGGCCAGTATTTATTGCCCTTCTGTAATTGTCCTTGAGAAAGTGACAATGAGCCACCTTCTTACATTGCTGCAGTCTACATGGGATAGTTATACATTAAAGTCCTACACCCAGAGTACATTCTATGCCTTTGCTACCTGGCATGCCTTTTCTGTATAGTCTTAACTACAGAAGTGCATTGATTGATCAGCTGAAAGACAGCAGTGGATAGTAATCAGATAGTTCTTCCTCAAGTTTACCCTGATGTCAAGAGACGTAATGGGGCCTTCAAGTTTCAATCAGAAAGCATTTTTTTGTATCCCAAACCCCTTTGCTGATCCACAACAATGAGCTAACTTTCACTCAGGACACATTAATTATTAGTCTATCGCAAAGTGAAACACATCCCATTCACCACATTTTACCCCATTCCCTAATCAAGATCCATTTGTAGCTTTGTAAATCGTCTTCTCAAGAATTAACTATACAACTAACAATCTCCTATTGTTTACAAATTTGAACATCACTCCTTTTAATTCACTATTCAATTCCTTGATTTTTTTTTAGGGAACAGACATAGCCCTGGAAGTAAACCTTGTGGAATACTATTGTCCATTTCCAACCATTTGATAAAGTGTCCTTAACACCAACCATTTTTTTCTCCATTCTGACCAATATTTAATCCATTATCCAAACCTCTCCATAATTCTCTTCATACTAAATTTGTTGTATTATCTCCTGTAAAGCGCTTGTCAACGGTTTTTCTGAAGTTCATGCACTGTAATTCTTCCAACTACCATTGTGATTCCTTCAAAGAATTCTGTGAAGTATTTGCATAAGCTGTTTGCCCTTTTAAAGACTTATGCTAGTAACTTGCAACTATTTTTCTTTATTTAGATACTTGCTAATTTCATTCTTAAAAGATTCTCTTTTTTTTTATTGCCACCCTGTTATTATTTTGATTGGCTCTCTATTCCTCCAACATAAACCCACAATGGAGATATAATTTCCATTGCCTTGGCAACCTCCTTCCTCAACTGCCATAGGGACGAGGAAGCACTCCAGTAGGCTGTGTCTTCCTTTAGCCTAACTAACTTACCTAAAGTATTCCTTTTATTCAGCACAATGTTGGCTTCTGCCAACTGCACAGGGTTTAAAGACTGTTCTCTGGCTGAGGCAAACTTTGGGCTTTAACTACTCTATGTGCGTTGAAACAAATCATGCAGTTTGCTGCAGGAATTGGTAAACAATCACAATCTTCCCTCAGGCAGAGAACTGAAGATGCGTTCACTGGGCAATTGGCATTCATTAAGTTCACTTCCACAGTGCTGCAAAAGAAGATACACATCTGTGCAACATTTGTGTCCATGACAGCGTCTATGTACATTTTTTTAAAACTGAGAGATTGCAAACCAGTGAGATTGAAGCCAGATCTCCCAGGATTGCAATCTTGTTGACCAAGTCGTATGTTTGCAGTTGACATAGCACAACTGTTTCTGGATTCAAATCACCGACTGCTCATTATACAAATCAGGATTGAAATGAATGTTAGTGACACACAATAAAAACATGAATCTTTGAAAATAAGATGATTCAAACCAAAAGTGTGTGTGTGCGTGCATTACAAAGCTGAAAATTACGTAGTTGCTGGGAGTTGCAACATTTAAGGCACAAGATGTACCAATGCTGGTTATATTTAATCTTGCCTAGGAACAGACAGGTTTTTTTAATAGATTCAAGAATCAGTGAGTTCAATGGTTAATCAGCTTTAGTTAGCCAGTAACAGGGGAAGAGGCTCTATGCAGCTAAAATAGTTGTTAGATAGTTCAGTGCGTTTGATATTCAGGGAATCCTATGGGAAGCAGTTCGGTAATTGGAGCACTTTCAGCTCAGTTGGAAAGTTAGTGAGAGTAAGTCACATAAGAAGGCATACAAATGATAGTGAGGCTGGAGGAAGCAGCTTGGTTGGTGCAGCTGAAAACATCTGAAATGCAGAAAAATCCATGGGCTGCACCAATGCAGTGAAGTTGGCTGTCGGCTAAAAAGCTGAAATGGTGCTGGTAATTACACATTTGCGAGGAGTCTCAAGAATCCTGGCAAACTTGATCTTAGAAGAAACAGTTGATAAGGATGAGAGCATCACTGAGGCAGCCTGAGTTGGAGAAGTTTTGAGGAAACGCTAGATCTTTGCAAGTGAAGATTTGACAATTTATTTGTGAAGGAGGCGACACTTTAATGAGATTTGACGACCCAAAGTGTCACTACTATTTGGGTAACTTGCTGAGAAATCCATACAATTTATCTTGACCATATTTGCTTTTTGATGGACTATGCAGGATGTTGCACCATTGTTTGTCTGTGAAATGAGAATTAATTCATGTTAATTTTGAATGTTAAGAGTATAGAAAGTAGATACAGGAGCAGACAGTTTGACCCTTTGAGCCTCTTCTGTCATTCATTATGATCATGGCTGATCACCAATATCCTTTGACCCACTTAGTCTCATCCAACTCCATCTTGAAATCATACAATGTTTTGGCCTCAACTGCTTTCTGTGGCAGCAAATTCCAAAAGCTCACTACTCTGAAATGAGGTGAAGAAATTTCTCCTCATCTCAGTTTCAAATGATCCACCCAGTATTCTTAGACCATATTGCTGGATCTGGGCTCTCCTGATGGTGAGTTGTTAACTCTGTTTTTCACTTCACAAATGATATCAGACCTGCTGAGTTTCTCCAATACTTTGTATTGTCATTTCAGATTTCCAATACCCATAGTTCTTTGTTTTATTTTAGTAATTCTTGTGCACACTGCTCGGGAGACCCATTTCACCTGGTTGCAGGCCTCAGAAAATCACCCTTACTCATCTTTATTACTTTTATATATGATTTGAGCATCTTATTCACCATTTCATTAGCTTTCTTTACAAGTCTATGTCATTGTTTTTATAAGATACATTCCCACTCCCATTATAACAAACAAAGGAGTATCACATAAACTTCATCAGCTATCTTTGCAAGTATATGTCATTATTTTTATAAGATATGCTCTCACTCCTATTATAACAAACAATGGAGTTTTGTATAAACTTCATCAGCTATCTTTACAGGTATATGTCATTGTTTTCATAAAATATATTCTCACTCCTATTATAACAATTTTGCATAATACCCACTATCATTTCTAACAATAAATAAGTAAACAAGCAAACAAAGCCAAACCTCAAAATGTCAAAAAACTGAAAGTGGTTCACCAAACAATTTCAGCCTCAATTCTTAATCTTTGCTGTCAAATTAAAATTACAAATAACGCAAGCTGAAACTAAAGTATGACCATCCACAGGTTCACTTTTATGTGTGACAATTTCTCACCTTAGCGTATTGTATAATATCCATTCCAACAGAGTGCATCTCTATTATTAATAACCATCTGGGCAATCACTGGGATGTCTCCAGAATTCTGACAATATTAACTGTCACAATAGAAAAGCTCTCAGTGGAGACCCAGATGCTTCTCCACAGGTAGGACAAATTAATGGAAGGATACTTCTTTTGGGCCACTCTCACACACACAAGTTCTGAGTAACATAGGTTGAGGATTTATCTCAGCAACAGATGGCAGGTAACAAGGAAGGGAAAAAATAATGGACTGAAAATAATGTTCAGGCAGCTCACTCCACTCCAGCTCCATCTGGCCCTGTAAAGAGATGTAAGATATTAGTTCTCAGGGACATCAATCTTGATCCTGTTTTGGCTTGGTTTAACACAATAGGATTGTTGTATTGGTTTCCCGGTTGGAATCTGAGCTACAATGCCATTAGATCCTGCTTAGCATCATCAGAGAGGATTCCTTTGTCACAGAAAAACAGGTTAAAATCTAATCCTGCAGGATTCAGGCAACTTTCAAGCAGGTATGTAACCCAGATCCCATCTACCAATTTCCATCAGGGCAGCAGTGTTAAGTGTCTGAACTGAACTTTCCCATCTATTGATTAAATGTTAATTTTAGGGAGTTTTATGGAGGAATTCCAGCCATTAGCTCCAGCAACATTTCTCTCACAATTCTCCACTGTTCATCCCATTCATTCTGCATCCCACTGCTCCAGCGCTGGTCTTGAGATCAGCCGAGATGGGCTAGTATTTGCTGTTGCCAGAATAGTCCAGCTTTTAGGCCGGAGGGGTCATTATTTAAAGGAGCAGGAAAAATTGCCCTTGATGAAGGGCTTTTGCCCGAAACATTGATCTTTCCTGCTCCTCGAAGGCTGCCTGACCTGCTGTACTTTTCCAGCACCACTCTTATCTTGACTCTAATCTCCAGCATCTGCAGTCCTCACTTCTGCCAATATTTAAACCTCATCCATGCATACTATAAACCGGGAACTGTCCTTAGTGTCTTCTGCAATTTGAAGTAACATGACAGAGAGAGAAGTGGCAATTTCACTTTATAGTCAGGGATCTGAAAGCCTTGATGGATGGGGTTATGAAGAAGAGAGCTACCCTCTTTCTCCAGCGCAGCCAGAAGAAACCAGGGCACCAGACACTGCCAGCCTGATCTGAGGTAGCTATCCCTGTCAGATCAGGGTCCACAGTCTTGAGGAACGGTCAGCAATGCTGCAAGGCTAAATGCTACCTTACACTCACTATAACTTCGCAATTACACCTACCTTCCACCAAGCTCACCTATCAAGCTCACTACTGATGCAGCATCTGTCCCGAATAGCTTTCACCAATTCCATGCCCCAAATTAGGAGCCTTTCCTGCCCTTTGCAATTCCTCTTCATTCACTCCGGAAGCCTTTCCTGCATCTGTATCACGAATAGCAGCTGTTTGAGCCATGTTCAGCTCACTCACTCACTCCCTTCATCACATTGCCAGAGAAAACTGCTCCACATTAGGGCTGGAATGGTGGGATGGGTGATATACATCTGCTCATTCCATACCAGGAGAGAATCCTTGAACTCACAAGAAAAGGACAGCAGCCACTCGTGGTGATGCCATACTTCCATGTCCCAAAAATCAAGTCAGATTCATTTTATTGTCCTTCACAGCTCTGCCACTATCACCTTCTTGAATGTAATCTTAAGATGTGCAAAACTCCATCCCAATTGCACAACTCATTGTCTCTCTTGTCTTATGCAGACACCAGCAGAATCCACACAGTCCCTGTCTACAAGAGACCAAATGAATGAAGGCACAGACCCCTCAGAGGAAGCACTGATGAGGTTATCCCCTGTATACCCTATCAGCTCAGTTACTGACCTTGTTGGGCACACTAGCCAGATTAGAGTCAAGAGCACATTCTGGTAAGCATTACACCAACATATCTGTGCATCTAACCAAGGATGAAATATCCCAGGTCACTGGCACTCAGGGGATTGCTGAAAATCAGGCACCTGCTCAATTCTAGGCAGGAGCCGGTATCAGCCAGTAAGAACTTTGTGAGAAGGCTTAAACAGTCACAGTAGCAGCAGGCAGGTTTGTCAGAGATACATGATGAATGGGATTGAAGGTTGTTGGAATCCACCAGTTTTACCCATATCATGTTAGCTATGGTGTACACATATCTGCCATGGAGAGCCTGGTCCAGCAGAACCCTCAGTCGTTACCACTGGTGCATACAGACCCAGACTCCATCACTTCAGCAATTGATGCTCAGCATCAGGAATAAAGGAACATTAGCCTCCCTCCAGGTATTTCTTCCTGGAACCCTTATAGAGGAGAAACCAAGGACAGTTCCCCAGCAGTCTACTCTCAGAACATGCTTGTGTGCCCAACACCCCACCTCCAGCCTGCCCTGTGTAAACTCAAACTGAGGAGGGTGAGCCTGCATCTGGACAGGACATGCAGAGAATCTCTCCCCTTCTGGTTACAAGTACCTCCGGAGTCATCTGGCTAACCTTTCAAGTCCAGCAGGCTCCAGTATAGGACAGCTCCCTCCATCCCAGTTATGGACACTGAGACTGCACTTAGATGTAGTGGAAGGGCAAGGAAAGAAAACCTTCTGCAGGTCATTATAAATAGAATATTATATTTCAGATATGTTCAACATAGGCCTCAATAAAGTTAGTCATGGAGGCCATCGACAAAAGAGGGCTTCCATGTGGCCTTTAGCATATGAGACATTATTTAAATGTTAGCAGCACAAGCACATTGTGGAAATAAAGTATGATATTATAATGCAGTAGGATTATTGAAACCTTGTCACACACACACCTCCCCCTCCCCCAACATCATCCAAGAAATACATCATTTCATATAAGTGCATGTTCTGACATGCTTACAGTTCAATGTGAGAGGGAAGCAACCCTGCACTCTCTAAGACTAGCGTTCTGTGTAAGCTGTGCGGTCGTGCTGCCACTCCTTGTGTCCGCACACATTGACCAGCATGCAGATGATTTCAAAGCATTGACTTTCAGTTCCAGAGGTCAATGTGCACACAAACCTTGGAAGTACATGCAGAAGAAGAAGAAATTAGGGGGAAAAAAAGTGGAAACGCTGTGTTTGTGATTTGCTAAAAGCTGTGAAGTGTAAACAATTGATTTAGATCTGGAACACAACATCTTATACTTGCCTTTAAATAAGATAAAAGTTAGGGTCTAGGCTATCACTTTCATATATTTGAAGGGGGTTTGGTCTGGTCCATAACACCCCACTAAGGGAGGCCCAGCCATTCAATGAATGCCTCTCCTTGTGTGCAAAGCAACCTGACAGCAGCACTTCAGTGTAAGGTGTTGGTTCACTTTACACATTGGGCATTTGTAAAAAGGCGATTAGGATTCGGTAACAATTGCTTCCTAACTGCATTGAGTGTCACTGGGCCTGATGACTGTGAAGTGTGATGTTACAGCATTGTTAGGTGGTAAATTATTGGGTGATGACGGCTGAGGCTCATTTAATACCATAAAACTCTATTTTGTCACTTGGATCCTCCACTTTGTGCAAAAGGCTATTAATTCTAGCCTTCAAATTTGCCAAACTGTTGGGATCTTGTTCTAATGCAGTAGATGGTGCAACACCTATTTGGTTGAGTTTTTCTTTAAAGTGACCCCTTCCAAGGTTGAGCTGTTTCTTAAAGGAGCATTGCTCCCGCTGCTTTGTTCCTGAGCAGCCGATAGCTGTTGTGCACCTTTTGTCTTGTAACAGAAAATGTGTGAAAAGTTCCTGAGAGGCCCTGAAACCTGTTCTGCGTCATTTGTTAATGATCGTAAAATGCAAATTTGCCAGTGTCCTTCCAGATCATAGAGTTGCTTTCACACTACAAAAATGACTGATGATGGTGTAACCTGAAGGTTACCATGCACCAGGCAAGTGGTGAGGTTGAGGAAGAGAGTCCTTCATGGAAAGCTGAGCCATGGTATGAATTGAACCCACATTGTTGGTGTTAGTCTGCATTGTAAACCAACCATCCAGGCAAATGAGCTAACTAACCCCTTCAATGATTGCATAACAGTAACTGTTAAAGAACTTACTACTATCTGGCTGTGGGTATCTCTTTAGGCACACCTCCACATTTGCAAGTTTGAGAGGAGGAGAGATAGGAGAAGAAGACTCTCAGGCATTTCTGAAAAATCACATTAGGATACAAACTTTTTGAGTGCTACAATAAATGTAAATGTGCACTATTGATATTCAATCTCCATCATCTAACTTTAATATCTGAGACCTTTATGGACTAAAAACAGTTTTGAAAGAGGACAAATGTTGACATAAAATGGCTGCTGTGCTCACCTGACGACAGATTTTGGAAAATCCAGGAACCCGTATGAATTAAACAAAATCCATTTACACTGAGATCTAAAGACTGAAATCAGCCAAACTGAGTCAACTCTAAGAAACATTGCATCCCCTATTTAATCCTGGTAGGTTGCACATAATGAACATCAGAAGATTACCTGTAACTATCAAATTGAAAGTGCAATGGGGCAGACTCAGAAATACACAAGTAGTCATATATCAACAGCTGCTTCAAGGAGCAAAGCAGAGAGTGGAAGAGATATTATAAGTCATGAGTATGAGTCAAGAATCAAACAATTAGCTTCAGGTTTAAAATCTAACACCACAATGCTCTCATGTTAGTTGGACAACTGACAGTGGTTTAACCTGAGGATCACCATGCCTCAGGCAAGAGTGAGGTTGAGAAGAAGAGTTGCATGATTAGATTAGATTCGCTACAGTGTGGAAACAGGCCCTTCAGCCCAACAAGTCCACACCGTCCCTCCAAAGAACAACCCACCCAGACCCATTCCCCTACATCCATCCCTGACTAATGCACCGAACAACATGGACAATTTAGCATGGCCAATTCACCTGACCTGCACATCTTTGGACTGTGGGAGGAAACCCAAACAGACATGGGGAGAATGTGCAAATTCCACATAGACAGGCGGGAATCGAACCCAGGAACCTGGTGCTGTGAGGCAGCAGTGCTAACCACTGAGCCACTGTGCCACCCCTGGTGTCAGTTTTTCATGGTCACCTTAGTCAGTGCAGTAATTGAAGCCATAATGTTAGTGTTACTCTGCATTCAAAAGATTCAGAAGACTTTTTTTTAAAAAGTGCATAGCCTATTCTTCCTATCTGTAGCAGACACTGCTCCCTTTTAAACTTATTCCCTGTGCTTGTGTAGGTGTTTGATGCAGCATTTTTATTCTTTTTCTCAAGTAATAGTATTCCTCTGTCTTTCACTCAAGAAAACCTTGGTAATTAGTTCATTCATTTGAATCCAGAGGAGGGATTGGCCAGTGGTATTATTGCTATATTATTAATCCAAAAACTCAGCTCATGTTCTGGGAACCCAGATTCAAATCCACCATGGCAGATGATGAAATATGAATTCAAGAAAGAATCTGGAATTAAGGATCTAATGACCATGATTCAACCGTCAATTATTAGGAAAAGCCCATGTGATTCACTAAGGCCCTTTAGGGAAGGGAAATCAGTCATGCAGCACAGAGACAGACGCTTGAGTCCAACAAGTCAATGCCAAATATAATCCCAAACTAATCTAGTCCTGCCTGCTCCTGGCCCATTTCCCTACAAACCTTTCCTATTCATGTATCTATCCAAATGTCTTTTAAACATTGGAATTGTACACGCATCTACCATTTCCTCAGCAAGTCCGTTCCACATGCGAACCACCCTCCGTGTAAAAAATTTGCCTCTCATGTCTTTTTTTTAAAATCTCCCTCCTCACCTTGAAATCCTTGTCTTGAAATCCGCTCATCACAGGGAAAAGCCACCTACCATTAACTCTAGACATGGTCTGGCCTATGTGTGACTCTCGCAGCAACATGGTTGAGTCTTAACTGCCCTCTGGGCAATTCTGGATGGGCAATAAGTGATGGTCTTGCCAGCAACATCCACATCCCATGAGTGAATTTTTAAAATCCGGTGAATTACACTTTAATTAAAGTGTCATAGCTGTGTGCAAAAATAAAAGGAAATGAAAGTAACTGTTATGACCAAACATGAGGGAGTTAAAATAAGGGGATTTGATTCCCCCTCTCACTTGGTCATAATGCAACACTCGTGTTTAGGTCCAGAATTGCTGAACTAAACTTATTTACAGAAACCCGCCTGTGCTGACTAAGCTTCCAACAGCAAATCATCTCAAAACAACAAGCATTCCTGAACCCTTGGAGACTAGTCACAGCACAGAAACAGCTTTGTCATCCAGTCAAGGTTACAGCTGCAGCAGACTCATTCCAGGCCAGTGTGAGAAATCTCAGTGACACCTCAATCTTCAGTCTAAAATTGCCTGAAAATATAACCACTTGCCAGGGTCAGGATTCACATCACTCTTCCCGTGGAAAACAGCCAGCAGGAAGGAAGAAGTCCGACATTTCGGCCTCTATAGTTGGATTCTCACGAGTCCAAGGTGTAAGCAACTATGCGTATGGTTATACACGCTCAGAGTTCAAATGCAGCTCAATTCATGAAGAGAAAGGTCCATTGTTCCATATTGTTTCAGTGGTCACAGACCACGGGAACCAGACCATGATATTAATTCGCATTTCTTTGACAACTAAGTTCCAGGTTAAGTCAGTATGATACTGTTGGCAGCTGGACCATCCTCCTTTCCTGCTACATGGGCACAAACAGGAGGAACAGAAGTGGGTCTTGAAGGGAAATACCGTTGGAAAAATAATTGTAAAGAATTATGCTGAAATGTTATAATGCTAATGTTAAAACTCTCGCATTCTGCTTCAAGCCTGGTGACTGGAACACAACATAATGGTTTATTTATGGCCCAAGAAGCCTTTCTAAAGAGAGAAATAGAGATAAAGTTTCAAGTTTCTTTCTATTCACTCATGGGACATGAGCATCGCTGGATGGCCAGCACTTATTGCCTATCCTGGGTTTCCCTTCAGAAGGTCGTGGTGAGCTGCCTTCTTGAACTGCTGCAGTCCATGTATTGTAGGTTCACTCACAATGCCATTAGGGAGAGAATTCCAGGAGTTTGACCCAGCAACAGTTAAAGGAACAGTATTTCCAAGTCAGGGCGGTGAGTGGTCTGAATGGGAACTTGCAGGTGGTGGTGTTCTCATGCATCTGCTGCCCACTTCCTTCTAGATGGAAATGGTTGTGTGTCTGGAAGGTGCTGTCTAAGGATCTTTGGTGAATTTCTGCAGTGCATCTTGTAGATAGTACACATTGCTGATACTGAGCCTCGATGGTCAAAGGAGTGAATGTTTGTGGATGTGGTGCCAAACAAGTGAGCTGTGCTATCCTGGTCAAGTCTTTTGTGTGTTATTAGAGCTGCACTCATCCAGGCAAGAGGGAACTATTCCATCACACTCCTGACTTATGCTTTGTAGATGGTGGACAGGCTTTGGGAAGTTAGGAGGTGAGTTACTATCCGCAGTATTTCTATCATCTAACCTGCTCTTGTAATCACTGTGTATACGTGGTGAGTCCATTTTAGTTTCTGGTCAATGGTAATCCCTACAAATTTGATGGTGGGGCAATTTGGTCATAGTTACACTATTGAATGTCAAGAGGGCAGTAGTTACATTGTCTCTTATTGGACATGGTCAAAGCTGGCATTTGTGTAGCACGAATGTTACTGAACACTTGTCAGCTAGGTGTTGTCCAGGTCTTGTTGCATTTGAACATTGACTGATTCAGCATCTGAGGAGTTTATGAATGGTAAGAACAGACAGTCCTCAGTTCATCCTGTTGAGAGATGGAGGTGCAGAATGATTGGATTTCCATAGCAAAGAGGAGATGGTTAGGGGCAGAACATTGGAAACTTTTAATGTGAAACAGGGTACAATAAAAGTCACAGGTGTAGGAAGAGAATGGAGAAGAGGAAATTTAAAAATGGGAACAAGGTGGTAAGTGATCAATTCATTCAAGTTGGAACAGACTGAAATTATAGGTCTTCAAGGACAGTCTAGCTTAGGATCTTTAGAATGAATTAGAAATTACCTGTTCAGAATTGAAGGTTCATGAAGTGAGAAGCTGTGGAGAACTTGGGGAGAAGCATGACGTCAGTGACAGTCCCAGAAACAATGGCTTGGTGTTGGCAGTAGGGTCATGGTCCATGGAAAATGAGGAGGATATGTCATTGAGTTGGCCTTCAGTCAAAGTAGAGATCTCCATCAAGATGGAGGTCAGTTCACTAGACAACTGCTGCCCCACCCACCACCCCTGGTAATAGGGTTAGACCTGAGAGAAGAAGTGCAGCAAGTTCAGGAGGAGACAGTTTGGAATGAGTGAAAACAGCAGAGAAATTGAGACAGCTGATGTTGTATGGCAGTCCTCAATCAAAGGAGTGAGTAAGAGGACAGAGGAAGGGTCCTGATTGGTCTGTCGACACACTCATTTCTCAGGTGCCAAATACATGCCTAAACTTGCAATATATCATGTGTGACATAGGAACTAGGAGCACAAGTAGGCAATTCAGCCCTTCAAGTCTACTCTGCTTTTTTAACATGATCATAGTTGAACTTATCCTGGTCTCATCTCCACCTTCCTGCCTACTGCCCAGAGTCCTTTATCCTTTTTCATCAGGAACATACCTATGTGACCTGTGCATATTATGAGTTGGTTGTGCCATATCTATCATTTGTTCAAAGATGAGAAAGAAGCCTTCATACTCCTTATCCAAAACAATCATTTGCCTTTAGCCCATGGAAGTCCCCTTCTTTAGGTAGCATCCTTGATTAACAGTTGCCAAACAGTTTATGCCATGATTTTGTTACAGGGGAAGGCAAGGAAGCAAATCCAGGATTAACGTTAGCTGTCTTTGTTCTGAATCATGTGCTAATTGTCTAGCCAACTGAGTTAATCAGCCATTCGCAATCCAATTCTTGACCCTGACAAATACAAACATTATTGATCAAAATCCTGCGGTGATTCTCATCCTGCAGGAAGTGTTGGAAATACTCAGCAGATTAGGCATCATCTGTTGGTAAAGAAGCAAAGTTATCATTTCAGATCATCAAAACTATAACAAGGTCGGGATGAAACAGGTTTAAGTGATGAGGAAAGGGGAAAGGAAAGAACAAAAGGAAGAAAAGGGAGGAGGACAGGAGAGATTAAATAACAAAACGGTCAATGGTGCTAGACAAAAGGGGTGGTAATTGGACATGGTTATGAAAACCATTCCTTCCATTTTTGAACCAAAGCTGTTGATAATGATTCTGCTATTGGGATTTACAGTTTCTCTGCATAGACCCATCTTTTGTTTCTTCACTTGTCCCATTCTGTGATTATTCAGCTATTCACGAACATAATGTTGACTGAACATTCATTTGACAGAAGCTTAGTATTTCATACACATCTTGAAACCCCCAAAGCCCTTCTGCCATCGACAAGTCTCAAATTAGGAATGCAATGGAAGACTCATCGATTATCTCAATGAATGCAGGGTACAACATTTCAGGGTACAGTTCAGAAAAGAGCATTTTACTTTATTATTCACCCCCCTCCATCAGACGCACTGAAGTTTCAGGGTGTACAACATACAACAACACATTGTAGTGACTCAACAAGCTTACTTTGACAACATTTCCCTTTAAAACTATACTCTAACAAAATAATCTATTTCATTAACCTGTCCTGACAGTTGAGAGCCTTGGGTCCATTTTGATCACTCCAGTTTGTCCCTTCTCCAGAGATCCTTTAAATCTCACCAAGTATAGGGACCAAATTGAAACGTAGGGATTCATACAGCCTAAAGCATAAAGTTGTTGAGGCTTTTTTGTGTTATCCTTCTACTGCAATTCAAAATTCAATTTGACCTCCCATTGAGCACAGCATACTGCTGTGACTCAGTATTTCGAATATCCTGACTATATTGTCCTTTAGACTTCTCTTTTTCAGTCAATTTGCTGAATGTATTCTGATGATTTTATTTTCTGGCGCATTAATCATTTCAGCAACTCATCAAGCACCTTCCTGTAGTGAGACTGAACAGCATACAATACTCCCAAGTGTGGCCTAGATTTTATCATTCATAAGACAATGCAGCAATACATCAAGTCATTGTACATTAAGTTCTTGCACTTATATAACTGAATTTCTCACAGTTCCTTGATATCAGGATTTCTTAATGCCAGTTTAGGCGTGGCAACCAATTAAGTGACTTGCCCATCAGAAGTTAAGGAGGAATCGAGAAATTATGTAATTTGAAACTGAAAATGGCAACTAGTTCAAATGAATAACATTCAGAATGCATAAACTCAATAACAGAAAAAGTTGATAAAATAGAATTTTGGCCTGGAAATCTTCATGCTCAGTTTTACTACTCTCAAAATAAAAAAAACAAAGAATGCAATCAGAAACTTCATATGCTTATAAATGTTAGCTTCACACAATGACAGTGGAAGTTTTGATTTTGATTTAAATATGGGATCTTTCCAATCAACTAAGGGTTTGCCAAAATTATAAATGAGATTTAAATTACCAATTTATCAAAGTCACTTCATGTTTGCCAACTACGTGGACTTGTTAATGTTTCACAAAATTATTGAAAAAGCAATTTTTGAGGGTAGAGAAGGCGATAATGAAACCACGGTACATTTTTCAGTGTTGACATCACTGTATATGAATTACAGTGTTACATTACGATCTGTTGGAACACAGTGGGAGGACAACCTGCCTAAAAACTGCTTACATAGGCACAACAATTCAAAACAATGCAAGGCAGTGGCAATAATGTTGTGGCCAACCTGAACTCTTTCAGTTTGAAAAATATACAGCTGAACTGCAGGACAGGAAATCTGTTCTATTTGATGATATTTTCAGTAGAATGGGGAAGGGAAATGAGATTGCACCGTGACATTAATCAAAAACAGTTATAATCATCAAACATAACAGATGACAAAGAAAGCATGTTATGAATGTAAACAACATTGGTTTCCTAATCAAAGGCTTGTGAATGATGACATTAGAATGAAATCATTGTGGCTGCTGCCTGGACAATAGGTATCTATTCCTGATGAAGGGCTTTTGCCCGAAACGTCGATTTCGCTGCTCGTTGGATGCTGCCTGAACTGCTGTGCTCTTCCAGCACCACTAATCCAGTATTTTTTTTCCATTAGCTACTGTTGTTGGCTGTTGACCAACACAACTTCACTAATTCATGTAATCAATGCACTGTGTCCAGAAGCTCAAAGGATACATGGTACTGCCAATGACTCTGTGTATTTTTGGAAATCCAAGAATGTCATGAAATTGGCAAGCTCTGTCTTATTGCTGTTGTTATGAGCAAGTGAAAAGGTGAGAATCTGCTTCCCTCTTTTTAATGGTCTGGCGCTTCAGGATGGTTGCTGTGTTCAGGTTGCCTAAAATCGGTCAGGTAACCGTTGTGGCCATTTTAATTTGTGTTGTTCCTCTTTTAACACCACATTTGGTCCATGAAAAGCTCCAGGTTTTAAAATCAAATTATCAAAGTCAAAAATTGATAGTCCATTTTTAGTATCATTGTAATACTATTCATTTGGAAAGGAAGTGAAATAGTTGGCCTTGCTCAATAATGCATCGGTTATCTGCATTATGACAATAGGTAAGAACCCTGATAACTTAAGGGCTTATTTAGCCCTTTATTCCAAAAATGATTCTTTAAAAGAAGAGGAGTGAAAAAGAGACAAAATAACTGCAGGTATAAATTTTTGGGGAACCTTCCCTCCCCCAATTCACATTCTCCCCAACCTTACCGTCTATCTTCAGTGGCTACCATGAGGCTAAAAGGAAAATTTACCCTTGTAATTTCTGATTCGCATTACAATGATGACTGTACTTCAAAAGTACTTGACTGGCTGTCAGGTGCCCTGGGACTTCCTGAGGTCATGAAAAGCACATTTTTGAATATAATTTATTCCTTTTTTATTAGTTTGGTCAGTGTAAAGTGTAACTCAAGCATGTCATGTAATTTTAATTCAGTCAGCATTCCAACTCCACGTTAGATATGCCACAAAAAAAATTCCAGTGGATATTAGTCAGTGTTCATGCAAGATGCCATCAATGCCAAAACAAATATTCTAGGCTATTCTCTGACTTTGGATTGTTACTTTGATAGCAGTTCTCAAAACTATGTGAAACTCCTAACCTTTGAACCAAATATGAATGCATTATAGTGCAATGTCAAGACAATGACGAATACTTAAAATCTATTTTCTCCATTTCTCCCATATTAAGTCTTTTTTTAGAGCCCAGCAGTGAACATTGATGCCCAGAAAGCCACTGGATAATCTTCTCTGCAATAAGTATGTCACCAAAT
The DNA here is from genome assembly GCF_047496795.1 of Chiloscyllium punctatum. Taxonomy (NCBI): domain Eukaryota; kingdom Metazoa; phylum Chordata; class Chondrichthyes; order Orectolobiformes; family Hemiscylliidae; genus Chiloscyllium; species Chiloscyllium punctatum. The sequence goes on from NC_092762.1 coordinate 68,910,592, forward strand.
TTGAATGTTTTGTTCACTATGAGAAAATGATGTACGTGAAATGATTTCACAGTTTTGTTAACACTGCAGTAAAGTTCTTTTTGGCCAAGGTACAAGTGGATAACTAAATCTGGGTCAATGGAGTTAGATGTTTCCAAAAAGTATGTATAAAATCAGGACAGCAATTTCTAGATCCACAGGTACTGATTAACTCGGTAACTGAAAGAAAATTGAAAAGTTTCCATACAAGTCATACATTCTGATATACCTGTGTGTTTATTTTTAATCATGGGAGTCTAGAACAAAGGCAGGGGAATAGAACTGAGGCGCAAATCAACCATGAGTTAACTGGATAGCAGAACATACTCAGAGGTGAATGGTCACTTCATGTTTCTCTGTTACGATGAATGGAATTTTTTTGAGCAGGGGTCTCACTGCTGAGTGTGGATTTGGCTGGTGGATGCCAAAACCTATCTTACACGTGTAGTTAACCAGCGAGCTATCAGTTCAGCAGTAACTTAAAAATACGACAACCAAACTTGAAACCCTGTTGAACCCTCTGCTGATCAGGCTAAAAAAAGACAATATCCCCTTTAGATAATTTCAACCAATAACATCAAGTAAACTCAGCCAAAATGTGGTAAGGTACACACTGAATTCAGAATAAATTTTTTCAAATATTAGTGAGCTATTTGCTACTCATCGCAGAATTTTATGTGATGATAGATCTCTAACCCAGTAATTCGATGCCAAACTTTGACAATTAACAAATTTTATAATGCTGTTGTAAATAGTCATGTTGGTTATTCAGATGTTATTTTTATGTTAAACCTGATCTGTATATCTTTTTAATTATTAAGCTATAAATCACAGAACCACAGAATTGTTATGGTGCAGGAGGACGACATTTGGCCCATCATGCCTACACTGACTCCTCACATGAGCATCTTTACTCAGTGCTAATCTTCTGTTTCTTCCCCTTTACTTTGCAAACTATTTCTATCCAAATAATCATCCAATCCCCTCCTAAATACCCCAATAGATCATTCCTCCACTACATTTCCACTTAGCGCATTCCATACCCCAACCAGTCATCAAGTAAAAGTTTTGTTTCTTATATCATTTGCATATCACTTGAAATCTATGTCCTTTCAGTTTTGTTTCTTTTACAAAAAGAACAGCTTCTCCCATCTACAATATCCAACCCACTCCATGATTTTTAAAACCTCTATCATACCTCCTCTCAGCTTTCATCTCTCCAAGGAGAACAGTTCTAATGCCGTCAATGAACTGAAGTTTCTCATTCCTGGGATCATTCCAGGCCATTCACATGCATAAGCCTAGTAATCAATTGGATCAGGTGGAATTTAGGTGTTTCAACAGAATAGACTTTGACATTTGCCGAGATGATTGAATGCTACCGTTCTGCAATTTTCTGGTGTTTGAATGAAGGAATGAATGTATGTCCCAAACAACAGATGATATTCTCAAGACCAAACAGGTCAATTCCAAACACTGCTGTGTTTTGGAGAAAAGCTAGAGTACAGATGACAAGCATATGCTCTGAATGATCATCGTTTGTCAATGCAGTGTTCTCATTTCAGCACTTTATTGTCGTTAAGATAACTGAACATAAACTTATGAGTGCAAACTGATGTATAAATATTGACAAAAACCTGTATAAGTTTTGTAAGTAGTTCATTAAAACTGTTGATGGTTCATTCAATTTTTAAACAATCTATTTTATTACAATTTGATCTAATATAAATTACACAGGGCTCAATATTCTGCATGTGACCATTCGTAACATGAACATAAAACATCTGCACAGTCGACAGTCATGAATATTTACCTCGGCACACTTCATAACAATTACAAAATAGCTTAATTCTATCACACTACATGTGAAGGCTTCAATCCAATATGTCTTCAGTTTGATCCAGTTGGTTTAGTTTTAAATTTATACAATCAGAATGGACATGAGTCATTTTTTTTCTTTCTTCCCCCGCCCCCGCCTAACTGCCGTAGTGCTTATATTTTCCCCAGCACCCATGTTGTGTGTGTGCAGGTGTGAGACACAGTGAGAGACACAAGGTGTACGAATCTTTATTCAATTTCCACCACCAGGAAGATAGGAAAACACCCAGGTGGCCAGTGACAAGCACTGCCCTTCTCATCAAAGGGCAATGGACATGAGTCATCAATCACTTGTCCAGCCTCTCATTGGCAGTTCACTTGATAAACATTCATGTAATTTAATTATAATTGGAGAAGCTGTTCCTCCTCCTAAAAGTCTGCATTTAAATTTGCTTTTATAGTTAAAACATAGAGGTATAGATTTAACAATGTTTATTTTCATCTTTACTACTTTCTTTACTTCTTATTTTAAAATATACATATTTGAACAGATATTAAGATTGTCAGGAAAAAGTGTATATTGCATGCAGTAGTTCAATTGTCATTATCAATAGGTTAATATCCCCAAGCCAGAAACTCCTCTGACCAGATTCATCTAGGTTTATCTGATTTCAACTGCAATGGTTTCTGAGGTGCTTAAATTGCTATTAATATTCCTGAGCTATACATTTGTGTTGCCAACTGCAACCAAATGTATTCCTGGTGGTTTAATCACATGACATCCGGCCATTGGTCATCCAACATGTCTGCCTCATGGTGTCTCATTTTACTTACCGATAAACAACAGTTTGCATACTGATGGATGATTAGAAATCCTTCATCATCCATCTCCAATAGTTTTTAGAACAAGCACAAGACCACCATTACCAAAGTGGTGAAAAATATGCCAAACTATTTTATAGGAGAAAGTGAGGATTGCAGATGCTGGAGATCAGAGCTGAAAATGTGTTGCTGGAAAGGCGCAGCAGGTCAGGCAACTATTTTATAGCCAACCATTTTTCTTCAGTACTGGTCCCAGCAGCGTCCCCAGACATTAATCTTAATTTTCTGGAGACTTGGTGGGGGACAATACTGGAGATTTGCACTTTGCTATGAAAGGAAAATAAAAACCAGCAAGGATTCCCATATGGAATCAATGTCCAATGATTCTTCCTAAAAAGTGCAAATAAATAGATGTTTGGTGAGAAAAAAAATCAAGGAGAAATGTCCTATGAACCCTCATGGAGTAGGTTGGCATTCAGATTTGCTACTTAGATGTGAAACTCGATACTCAATGACAACCACTTAACCACATCAATATCTATATTCAGGAAAGTCAAAAGTGGGGAAAGAAGAATATGTTGAACTTGTGAAAAAGAAAGAAGGAATTTGCATTTATAACGTGCCTTTCACCATTTCACAGGTCAGGACATCTCACAGTGTTTCACAGCTAATGAGGTACGTCTGAAATATGGCAGTTTTATAATTCGGGGAGACACACCTTCAAATTTGGTTACAAGATCCTCCAAATACAGTAGCAAGGAGAAAAAAGGAATCTTTGTCAAGACTCAGGCTCACTGATGGCCATTAAGACTGGCTCAGGCTTCCCAAGGTGGCTCATCTGGTAAAGTAACTCTGTAACAGAGCCCTACAGACTAAAATATGGCAGGGGTGCCTCCCAACCTGAGTTTATTCAGCTGATCTCTGTTGATTGATAGAAATATAACTGGGAGTAGAAATGCCACAGAAGTTGTACTGTTGGCCTGCTGTATCTTTGCAGGGAGCTAGGTTGGAAGCTCAGAGTTAGAACGAACAGAGTTGTTGTCTCTGGTTTGTTACCCGTGCCACGTGATAGAGAGTCGAGGAATAGGGAGAGAGAACAGTTAAATGCGTGGCTACAGGGATGGTGCAGGAGGGAGGGATTTCGGTACTTGGATAACTGGGGTTCTTTCTGGGGAAGGTGGGACCTCTATAAACAGGATGGTCTGCACCTGAACCTGAGGGGCACCAGTATCCTTGGGGGGAGGTTTGCTAGTGCTCTTGGGGGGGGTTTAAACTAACTCTGCAGGGGCATGGGAACCCAGACTGTAGCTTTAGGGTGCAGGACCTGGAGTGTAGGGAGGTTAGGAATATGGCATCAATCTTAAAGGAGGGTGCCTGTAAACAGAAGAGTGGCTTGAAGTTTGTATACTTTAATGCCAGAAGTATACGAAATAAGGTAGGTGAACTCGCAGCGTGGGTTGGTACCTGGGACTTCGATGTTGTGGCTATTACGGAGACGTGGCTAGATCAGGGACAGGATTGGCTGTTGCAGGTTCCAGGGTTTAAATGTTTTAGTAGGGTCAGAGGTGGGGGTAAAAGAGGGGGGGGTGTGGCTTTGCTTGTCAAAGATAGTATTACAGCGGTGGAAAGGAAGATGGACGAAGATTTGTCATCTGAGGTAGTTTGGGTTGAGGTTAGGAATAGGAGAGGTGAGGTCACCCTGTTAGGAGTCTTTTACAGGCCTCCTAATAGTCCTAGAATCGTTGAAGAAAGGATTGCGAAGATGATTCAGGAGAAGAGTGACAGTAATAGGGTGATTGTTATGGGAGACTTTAACTTTCCTGATATTGATTGGGAAAGCTATAGCTCAAGTTCGTTAGATGGGTCAGTGTTTGTGCAATGTGTGCAAGAGAGTTTCCTGACACAATATGTAGATAAGCCAACAAGAGGTGAGGCCATACTGGATTTGGTTCTGGGTAACGAACCAGGCCAGGTATTAGAACTAGAGGTAGGTGAGCACTTTGGGGACAGTGACCACAATTCGGTGATTTTTACTCTAGTGATGGAGAGGGATAAGTGTGTACTACAGGGCAAGAGTTATAGCTGGGGGCAGGGAAATTATGATGCGTTGAGGCATGATTTAGGATGTGTGGATTGGAAAAGTAGATTCCAAGGCAAGAGTGTAATTGATATGTGGAACTTGTTCAAGGAGCAACTATTGAGTGTCCTTGATAAGTACGTACCTATCAGGCAGGGAGGAAAGGGTCGTGTGAGGGAGCCGTGGTTTAATAAGGAGTTGGAATCCCTTGTTAAATGGAAGAGGGCGGCCTTTGTAAAGATGAGGCGTGAAGGTTCAATAGGGGCGATTGAGAGTTATAAGGTAGCCCGGAAGGACCTGAAGAGAGAGCTAAGAGCAGCAAGGAGGGGACATGAAAGGTCCTTAGTTGGTAGGATAAGGGAAAACCCTAAGGCTTTCTATAGGTATGTTAGGAATAAAAGAATGACTAGGGAAGGAATAGGTCCAATCAAGGATAGTAATGGGAAGTTGCGTGTGGAGGCTGAACAGATTGGGGAGGTGCTGAATGAATACTTTTCGTCAGTATTCACTCAGGAACAGGACATTGTTGTCGATATGAATACTGGGGCACAAATAAGTAGAATGGATGGCTTTGAGATATGTAGAGAAGAGGTGTTGGAAATTCTGGCAAGGGTGAAAATAGATAAGTCCCCTGGGCCTGATGGCATTTATCCTAGGATTCTCTGGGAAGCAAGGGAGGAGATTGCAGAGCCATTGGCCTTGATTTTTGTGTCCTCTTTGTCGACAGGAGTAGTGCCAGAGGACTGGAGGCTAGCAAACGTGGTTCCCTTGTTCAAGAAGGGGAGTAGGGATAATCCTAGTAACTATAGGCCAGTGAGTCTCACTTCTGTTGTGGGCAAAGTCTTAGAGAGAATTGTAAGGGATAAGATTTATGAACATTTGGATAGGAATAATGTGATCAAGGGTAGTCAGCATGGTTTTGTGAAGGGCAGGTCGTGCCTCACAAACCTTATTGAATTCTTTGAGAAGGTGACTAAGGAGGTAGATGAGGGGAAAGCGGTAGATGTGGTATATATGGATTTTAGTAAGGCGTTTGATAAGGTCCCCCATGGTAGGCTACTGCAGAAAATACAGAGATATGGCATTGAGGGTGAGTTGGAGGTTTGGATTAGGAATTGGCTCTCTGGAAGAAGACAGAGGGTAGTAGTTGATGGCAAAGGTTCATCTTGGAGTGCCGTCACTAGCGGTGTTCCACAAGGATCTGTTTTGGGACCATTGCTGTTCGTCATTTTTATAAATGACCTGGAGGAAGGGTTAGAAGGTTGGGTGAGCAAGTTTGCGGATGATACGAAAGTCGGAGGAGTTGTAGACAGTGAGGAAGGATATGGCAGGTTACAGCGGGATATAGAGAAGCTGCAGAGCTGGGCAGAAAGGTGGCAAATGGAGTTCAATGTAGCTAAGTGTGAAGTGATTCACTTTGGTAAGAGTAATAAAAAGATGGATTACTGGGCTAATGGTAGACTACTTGGTAGTGTGGAAGAGCAGAGGGATCTTGGTGTCCATGTACACAGATCTCTGAAAGTTGCCACCCAGGTAAATAGTGCAGTGAAGAAGGCATATGGCGTACTGGCTTTTATTGGTAGAGGAATTGAGTTCCGGAGTCCTGAGGTCATGCTGCAGTTGTATAAGACTCTGGTGCGGCCGCATCTGGAATATTGTGTGCAGTTTTGGTCGCCATACTATAGGAAGGATGTGGAAGCACTGGAACGGGTGCAGAGAAAGTTTACCAGGATGTTGCCTGGTATGGTAGGAAGATCCTATGAGGAAAGGCTGAGGCACTTGGGGTTGTTTTCATTGGAGAAAAGAAGGTTTAGGGGTGATTTGATAGAGGTGTACAAGATGATTAGGAGGTTAGATAGGGTTGACAGTGAGAACCTTTTTCCACGTATGGAGTCAGCTATGACAAGGGGGCATAGCTTTAAATTAAGGGGGGGTAGATATAGGACTGATGTTAGGGGTAGGTTCTTCACTCAGCGAGTCGTAAGTTCATGGAATGCCCTGCCAGTAGCAGTAGTGGACTCTCCCTCTTTATGGGTATTTAAGCGGGCATTGGATAGGTATATGGAGGATAGTGGGTTAGTGTAGGTTAGGTGGGCTTTGATCGGCGCAACATCGAGGGCCGAAGGGCATGTACTGCGCTGTATTCTTCTATGTTCTATGTTCTATGTAACCCAAAAATACAGCTTTAGTTTCCCTCCTTGGGGCTTATTTCAATTTTCTGCCAAAGTCACAACATGAGATTAGGGGAACCCATCTGAAAATTCTGCATTCTTGCCTTTTCTCTTTGCTGAAGCTGAGCTATCCTATGGTGCAGGTTATTTATTTTAAGATTTCCAATGTCTGCAGTTCCTTTGATTATTATTTTGTTTTATTATTATTTTGTTTGGCAGAAGAAACCTCAGTGAAAGCAATGGGCTTGTATTCACTTGAGTTTAGATGGATGAGAGAGATATCTCAATGAAACGCATAAAATTCTAACAGGGCTGGACAAACTAGATGCAGAGAGGATGTTGTTTCCAAACTGGACCGTCTAGAACCACGGGACACAGTCTCAGAATACACAGCAGATTAATTAGGACTGAGATGAGGAAACATTTCTTCACTCAAAGGGTAGCGAATCCATGAAATTCTCAACCACTGAATGCTGAGGCAGCCAAGTCAACTGAATATATTCAAGGAACAGACTGTTGAATATTTCAATTCTAATGGCATGAAGAGGTATGGGAAGAAAATGGGAATATAGCATTAAAACAGAGAGTCAGCCATGACCATTTTGGATGGCAGAGCAAGTTGGAAGGGCAAATGATCTACTCCTGTTTTGAGTATCTATGTTTTTATGAAAAGGAGAAGAAACTCAACAATAGACAGAAAGCGTATTGATGTGCAACAATTTTATTTAACAAAGGTTATGTATGAATTTTCACTGCTATACAAATTACAGATGTAAAGAAACAAAATCCACACACTGTAAACTTGTTTAAGCCATACCTCCGATGTACCGTTTCTGCGTCCCAATTTGCATTTTCAGAAAGTTTGCTTGTCCAATTGTGATTTACCTCAAGTTCTGATCTCTGAGCTGACTTTACTCTGCACTTTTGTCAGTGAGTGCTTATGCTGTGATGGTAGGATGTTCTTATAATTAGACAACAATGGACCTCAAACCAGTGAGTTGTGAGCTCCAATCCCATTTTCAATTGACAGTCAAGACCTCTTGACCTTTATTAAACAGTGTCCAACTCCTCCTGGCTGTTTGGTGAAGCAGCAGAATCCTTCGTCTGGAGTTTGTGAAGAAAACTGTCCAAATCTGCTGTACCCCAAAGTCACACACAACATGCCAAACTGATAATGAATGGCATAGTAGGAGAGGCGGCAACAGTATCGAACTACGTAGGAACACGTGAATCAGGAGTACGTTATTCAGCCTCTCGGGAGTGCTGCTACTTGATAAGATTGTGGCTAATCTGTTTGTAATTATAAATACACATTGCCGCCTACCGTTGATAACTTTTCAACACTTTGCTTATCCAGAATCTATCTACCCCTGCCTTCCAAAATATTCAAAGACTTGGCTTCCACCACTATTCCAGGAATAGCATTCCAAAAACTCCTAACCTCTGAGAAGCTTTTTTTTTGCCCAAGTTCTGCTTTAAATGGATGCTATTGAATTTTAAACAATGACTCCCTACTTCTGGATTCCCCATAAAAGGAAACACTCACTCTATATCAACCCTGTCAAAAGCCCTCAGGATTTTATCCGTTTTAATCAAGTCACCTCTTAGCAATGTTCCCTCTCATTATTCTTTCTGTTGCACAGACCTCCTGGGTCTGTACGCAGCGGTAGTTTCTGGAAACGGAAGCCAATCTGTCAGCCCATTGATGAGCATGTGCAGAACCTCTCGTCAACTCTGCAGTCAGCTGAGAGAGACTGTTGCCTATTCCTTTTCTAAACTCCAGCAACTACATAAACTAGCCTGCCCAGCTTTTCTTCCAGGGAAAAGCAAAAGCAAAGAATAACATTATTGCTTAAATATTAAATGTGATACGTAGTTTCTGATTGTATTTCCAAACAAATTAGAGTAAGGAATATAGTGAAATTAAACATACAGTCTAAATATTTACCCAGGATAAACGATGTTTGCTGCCCTCTAGTGACCCAATGAAAAGCAAACTTCCTTACTGCAAAGTGTTGCAAGTACCATGCAAATGTTCTAATCAGTGGTGCTGGAAGAGCACAGCAGTTCAGGCAGCATCCAAGGAGCTTCAGGATGATGAAGGGCTTTTGCCCGAAACGTCGATTTCGAAGCTCCTTGGATGCTGCATGAACTGCTGTGCTCTTCCAGCACCACTAATCCAGAATCTGGTTTCCAGCATCTGCAGTCATTGTTTTTACCTCAAATTTCTAATCAGCCTGCCCAGAGATGATACTGAAAACAAAAAAAAGCTGTAACTCACAGTGGGTCAAGCAGCATCTGTGGAGAGAGAGCAAGCTAACATTTCGAGTCCAGATGACTCTTCACCAGAGCTCTGATGAAGAGTGATCTTGATTCGAAAAGTTAGCTTGCTCTCTCTCCATGGATGCTGCCTGACCCATTGTGATTTTCAGCAACTTTTGTTTTCAGTTCAGATTCCAACATTTGAGGAGAACAGAGTCGGGGCTTCTATGTGAAAAGTGAGCTGCTTGCCTTCGCCCACACCTCTAACAGTGACTTCATGCAACTAATACTTGCAATCAGATCTGCAAATCGAAAATTGGTTCAATGTCTCAAATGAGATGGGAACAGCCTGAATAGCAAACAACCTATCACTTTAACATTTCTGGTTATCCCTGTGTGGGCTCAGTAGTCAGTACTACATTTACGGAGACAAGTGGGGCTGTCTGTTCCTCATGGTTAGAAATCACATAACACCCGGTTATGGTCCAACCGGTTTGACTGGAAGCACACTACCTTTTGGAGATGCAACAACCACCTGATGAAGGAGCGGCTCACCGAAAGCTAGTGTTTCCAATTAAACCTGTTGGACTATAACCGGATGTTGTGTGATTTTTAACCTCGTACCCCAGTCCAACACCGGCATCTCCAAATCTGTTTTTCATGTCCTTGTTATCAGCTTCTCAATTCAGTATCCACATGAACATTTTGGTAGTGTTATCACGACTGGTGAAGGTAATGATGACACTGTCAACAATGTCTTTCATCAGTGATATCAGTTGATGCAAATGTTTGAAGAAATGAGGATTTCAACAAGCAGTTGTGCTGCTAAGTGGCTGTGATGTGCAATAAAAGGTACTAAAGGTATACTAACTATATATTAAATTAAATAATATAAATGCCACCTTCCACATGGGTGGCTCCGTGGTTAGCACTGCTTCCTCACAGTAACAGGGACCCGGCTTCAATTCCCGAATCATTTGACTGTGTAGGGTTTGCACATTCTCCCTGTGTCTGCCCGTTTCCCCCGGGTGCTCCGATTTCCTCCCACAATCCAAAGATGTGCAGGTCAAGTGAATTGGCCATGCTAAATTGCCCATAGTGTCAGGTGCATTAGTCAGGCATAAATATAGGGTAGGGGAATGAGTCTGGGTGCATTACACTTCAGACGGTCGGTGTGTACTTGTTGGGCCAAAGGGCCTGTTTCCGTACTGTAGGGAATCTATTCTAAGCTGATTTAAGTGGCCTTTCTTTCAGTTTTACAGAACAAGCTGCCCTTTTGATGTCAAGGTACCAAAGAAGGGTTAATGGCAATAACACCATCCGTTTGCATCAAACTAGAGCAACCTTATTTTTAACTCATCTGGATTCCATCCATGGTGCAGACAGCTGGTATAACAATATGTTGACAAGCATAGCCATGACATTGAGTCAGACATCCTCTTTTGGGGTGTAAATGGCCTAGTGACCAGTTCTGAGGAAGGGTCATTCAACCCAAAACATGAATTCTGATTTCTCTTCATAGATACTGCCAGACCTGCTGAACTTGCAGCAATTTCTGTTTTTCTTAATTGTATTACCACCAGATTATTAATCCAGAAATTTAGCTCATGTCCTGGGGACCAGGATTCATGGCAGATGGTGGAATTTGAATTCAATAAAGAAGTTGGAGTTAAAGGTCAAACCATTGTTGATTGTCAGAAAAATCATCTAGTTCATGAAAGTCCTGCAGGGAAGGAAATCTGCCATCCTTATCTGTTATTGCCGACATGTGACTCCAGACCCACAACAAGCAGTTGACTCTTAACTGCCCCGTGGGCAATTAGGAATGGCAATAAATGCGCATTCCGTGAATCAATAAAATAACAAGGAAATGTGTGCAAGATGTGAGTGCACAAGGCTTTGCTTCATTATTGTCAGGTTCAAGCTCCGTTGTGTGGGCTCTCATACAGATGATTACATATTAATCATTTCAAGGTTTCACTGAAGCTTTATATCACAGTGTTTTCTTCATTAGGTTTAATCTTGCCCCGGCTATTTCAGACTCTTAAAGGTTTCTAATGTTTTTCTCATCCATGTTTTTATGTTCATAATTACAGTCACTGAGGCCACTACGTCACACGATACTGCACCTACATTTGTGCAGCAGAAGCCTCTTGTTGGGAGTAAGCTGAAACAAACAGATCAGAATTGCTCATCAGCCCCCCTCCCCCCCCCCCCCCCCCCCCCGGTTTTCAGTAATCATTGACCAACTATCACCATTTTGTTCCTGTTGTTGATAAAGAACATTCATTACAATGATTGTATTGTTTTCTGAGGCTTGTTGATGCTGCCTTACAGAATATTCTATGGGAGTTGTCAATATTTACAGACTGTACCCAATGATGAAGGTTTTGAAAACTGCTCTAAACCAATGTTATCAGACACAGAGGCCTTGTAGTTTTTTTAAAATAAGTACTGGATATGTGTGTGTTTGTGGATACATGTCTACATGTTGATTAAAACTGCTGGCACTCAGTTAGATGTGAACATTGGCGTCAGCAGAGATGTGCAAACTTGGAATCTACATTGTCCTTTATAAGAGAGGGGAACCAATCAGTGAGCAACAGAAATCGGTAGATAATTATTAATTTTTAAAATTTGATTTTGTGTTTTTGGCTCAAGAACAAACACAAAATTGTCAAAACTCACTGGTTTATTGATAAAGAGAAGAAAATGAAATGCAATTAATAGGAGCACAAATGCACCCAATGATTCCATTTTGCTCAAAATATTGTCATAGAAAAATCTAATCAATTAATTGGACCGAAGGGTCTGTTTCTATGCTGTACATCTCTATGACTATGCGGCTATGTGTTTCCACAGTTTAATCTTAAAATTAACTTGCGAACACCAGAGGGCACTGTCTACAAAAAGAAAGAAAGATTTCCATTAAGAGAGCTTCTCATGACCATCAGATGTCTTAAAGTGATTTACGGTCAATGAAGTACATTTTAAAGTGTAGTCTTTATTGCTAAAGTATTGGCAGTCAACACAAACACACTAAGCAGCAATGTGTCAACGACCAGATAATCTGTGAAGTTGTTGGTCAGCCAACAAATGCAAATCAGCCAAGACAGCAGTGATAATTCTATGATTCTTCTTTGAAATAGCGCCGAGGGATTTTTTACATTCACCTGACCAGGCAGTCTTGGTTAACATCTCACCTTAAGAATGCACTTCTAATATTCAAGCACTACGCTGGAATGTCAGCTTTGATTTTTGTACTTGGCCCTTAAATGGGATTTAAACCTGCAACTAATTGAATGAGGAACTAACTACCTAAGCTACCAACTTAGTCATGGTTAGCACTGCGTACAATGTGTTTGAAAAACAAAACACAGGTCTGGTATAAATTTTAAATAAATTTATGTGAGTTTTATATTTGGCTTTAAGGTCTAAATGCCTCCATAGTGCAACTGATTTTAAAGTGTTACTTTATATCTGGAATAGTATTTACAAATTCTGAAGTAATGCATGAAATAATGAGTAAAGTTTGCACTCTGGTTCAAAGCGGCAAGCCAGTGTTAATTTATCCCAAAGTTGGGCTAGTCTTGAGAACTGTCTCCATTCCGAATGTTACAGTTAACTAATTTGCATAATGCCAAACATACAATCTGTCCTAAACTAGTGCAAATAGGCAACATTTTTGTAACCAATTTTTGTTAAAGAAATACATTTTAAAATATACCTAATTTATTTAAGACAGGTAACTTTGTACAAGGTACTTAATACAGCTGAAAATGGGGTTATCATGGAAAATTACGTTTTAATCACCATGTTAATTGTGAGTAAACACATTTTAAATAATTGAAAACTACCTTACCTTATGGCTAGCAGTCAGTTCTGTTGCAATTTGTAAAGAAAGAAACTGTTAGAACATGTTTATTAGTGTTCACAAACCTAAAAAAAGTTTCAGATACTCTTTGAAGGCTTCTCTTTCTTTTGTTTCTAGTTTAATTATGCTGCCATTAGCATTGCGCAAGACCTCCAGGATCTTGGAGCAAGCATGCAATGATTTTACAGAGCTGCACATCACTGAGTGTAAATACCACTGTGTGGACAGAGTTAGAAATTCTGGAAGAACACCATCATACTACAAAAGAAGAATTAGTCCTTGTCGAAGGTAATTGTTAGTCAGAACCTGGCATATCTACCTATATATGAGATAGTGAGGAATGCAGATGCTTAAGAAGTCAGAGGCAATAAAATGTGGCACTGGAAAAGTGTAGTAGGTCAGTCAGCATCTGAGGAGCAAGAGAGTTCGACATTGCGGGCTATATAATTTGTAGCACTATTTTGCATTGATATGTTATAGCATTACTTTGAAACCCTAGCTTGAAGGTAGTCCTTAAATTTATCCTGTCCTCAAACAATCTTGAAGTCAAATTCACTGTGTGAAAGCAAACCACATGATAAAAGATGATGTCTGCTATGGCATTCAACTGCGGAGAAAATAATGTTATCAGTTAAGATCCCGAAACAAACCCAAAGACATCTGAAGAAGTGAAGGTTTCAAAAAATTACTCTTTCAGAAAATGTTGAAATAGGTTTAAGACCAACTAGCAGCCAGAAAAGCCACTGAACTGAACTACTGCTGCAAAGGAAACATCTTGGAACAGGAAACTCCTCCATTGGAACATCAGAGCATACAGTCTCGAAAAGCTTTTTGCCACCACTAATAGAGGAAACAAGCCTTTAGGGAATCAGTGAAAACATTACAAAACATTACATTAGCGGCTAAGGAGGAAAATTAAATCAAAAATAGAAGCAAAATACAGCAAATACTGGATATCTGAAATTAAGGAAAATGAAAGATGCTGGAGACATCTCGTCTTGAAACAAAGTCTTTGAATCAAAATGTTAAATCTGTTTCTGTCATGACAGGTGGATGTGAGCATAAGAGATACAGTTAGTAAGTTTGCTGATGACACCAAAATTGGAGATGTAGTGGACAGCAAAGAAGGTCACCTCAGATTACAACGGGATTTTGATGAGATGGGCAAATGGGCTGAGAAGTGGCAGATGGAGTTTAATTTAGATAAATGTGAGGTGCTGTATTTTGGGAAAGCAAATCTTAGCAGACTTAGACACTTAATGGTAAGGTCCTAGGGAGTGTTGCTGAACAAAGAGACCTTGGAGTGCAGGTTCATAGCTCCTTGAAAGTGGAGTCGCAGGTAGATAGGATAGTGAAGAAGGCATTTGGTATGCTTTCCTTTATTGATCAGAGTATTGAGTTGGGAGGTCATGTTGTGGCTGTACAAGTTAGGCCACTGTTGGAACACTCTCTCAGAACTGCCTGAGGGCCACTGTTGGAATATTGCATGCAATTCTGGTCTCCTTCCTATCGGAAAGGTTTTGTGGAACTTGAAGGGTTCAGAAAAGATTTACATGGATGTTGCCAGGGTTGGAGGATTTGAGTTATAGGGAGATGTTGAATATGCTAGGGCTTTTTGCCTGGAGCATCGGTGGCTGAGCGATGACCATATAGAGGTTTATAAAATCATGAGGGGCATGGATAAGATTAAAAGACAAAGTCTTTTCCCTGGGGTGGGGGAGTCCAGAACTAGAGGGCATAGGTTTAGGGTGAGAGTGGAAAGATATAAAAGAGACCTAAGGGGCAACTTTTCCACTCAGAGAGTGGTCCGTGTATGGACTAAGCTGCCAGAGGAAGTGGTGAAGGCTAGTACAATTGCAACATTTAAAAGATATTTGGATGGGTATATGAATAGGAAGGGTTTGGAGGGATATGGGCCGGGTGCTGGCAGGTGGGACTAGATTGAGTTGGGATATCTGGTCGGAAAGGACAAGTTGGACAAAAGGGTTTGTTTCTGTGCTGTACATCTCTATGACTCTATGTTGTCAGACCTGTTGAGTTTCTCCAGAATTTTCTGTTTTTCTTGAATGAGAGAAATTCCTTGGAAGAAATTGAGATGCCACAAAACAAGGCTGATTACCGAATTCCCAAAGATTTGATCCCCTAAAGAGAAAGATCAAAATGTTTAGTTTCCATCTGGAAAGCTGGTCTGATGAACAGTGGTAAGACATTTCACAATGAGTTCACAGATTTCAGAACCATTTATTCAATGACAAACTTAACAACAGCAGGTTAAGGTGTTTCTTCAGTTCCAAGCTTGAACAAAAATTGATTGAAGAAAGAAAAGTTGCAACACGAAGTATCAAAGCCCTAACAATGAAGTTGACAAAATCTTTAAGATTTCAATGGGTTTTACAACTAACTTTTGTTCAAAGTTTTATTCGCCAGTTAAGTAGTTTTACCAATTTTATCAATAGAATTCAAAAATAAATGTCAGATAAAGAGAAAGAGCAATTAATGATCACATTGTGCCAAAGTCAGCACAAAGATATCTTGGATGCATGAAACAAAATATGAATAATGTCCTGGCAGCCATCTTTGATACAGTCAAAACATCAGCAAATTTTCTTGACTGTAACCATTTTGATAAAGTTCCATTCACAGATCTTTGGGACATCATTCAACCATCTTCAAAAAGGAATGTGGTTATTTATTCCTATGAAGTTGTCTCATTGATAAAGGAAAACTGAACTTTAAAATGAAACAGCAGTTTACAGTTTTAGTGTGACAACAACAACCTTTACAAAAGTTCAACAACAAGTTTAAGTACAAAGAATACAAAAGAATACAAAGCAACAAAATGTATTGAGTGCAAGGAGAAAAAAATACTAACAGCTCTCTTCCAAATCAAGAAAATAATGAACAACTTCAAGTGCCAATCAATAATCAGTGAATGCAACTATATTTACCAGTACAATTCTTTTCACCAGAGAAATTTAAACTTTCAGATCCATTCAATAGATCAGCAAATTGGCAAATATGGAATGTATAATTCCTAAGATTTCAAACAGCTTCAACACTGGACACCAAATCAAGTGCGTAACAGATTAGCATATTTCTTTAGTGTATGGGATCATGTGTTAAATTGACAGCAGATCAATAAGAAGCAGATTACATTTGATAATCTCATAACAGTTTTTGATCAACATTTCACTCAAAGATAGTTCAGAAGTAGCTGAAAACAGAGTTACATCAAGACACTGGTAAAAAGCATAGAATTTCAGACCGCTACTGCCTTAAAGCTATTGTGAACTTTGATGAGTTTTATTATTGTAATATTGATACTACTTTTAGCATTTCAATGTGTGTGAGCTGAAAATAAACACATTCACTTAGCCTAAGAAGATGAGAACTGGAATTCTCACAAGTCTAAGCGCTCAGTTGATGCTATATTTGACACAGTACCATGAATTTCTTGGCATTTCAGAAGTTGTGATTTCTCTCTGTGCAATGACAGCCAGGATTTTACATCACAATTGAATTAAATGAAAGAACACAATTATATGTTTGCACACAATTAAAATTTAATTGATGCAAATCATTCAAGCTTTAAAAAAATGGCTTCTTAAGCAAATTATTCTTCTTTTTCTTCCTTCGGCATCAGTTACCTTCATTTGTTGAGGTCAAGTTTCTGATTTCCATCCCTTACAGCAGTAAGTTTAAATAATTAAACCAAACATCTGGCTGGATGTCTTAATTTACCACAGACGCAAGCAGTGGTTCGGAACAAGCAGTGGATCGGAACATACAAAGTTAATGTCTTTATTGTGGCCGTTAATTGAGGACAACGACATCAAATGTGACACCAAGCTCATGATATACAGAGCTGTTGTAGTTCTCACCATCCTATATGGCTCTGAGACGTGGACTATCCGAGAGTCACCTCAAGGATCAGTACCACCAAGACTGCCTGCACAAGATCCTGCGGGAAGAAAGATGCACAAACACCAGCATCCTCAACCAGGCCAATTTCCCCAGCATCAGCTGCAATGGGCTGGGCACACCTGTCCCACCAGCTCTCCTTGTCTCTATACAAATCCAGCCAAACCATTCAGTTTGATGACCCAGCAGCAAAACAGATGATGCCTGAGCTGCAAAGTCTGAAATCAGACCTCTTCAAAGTCTGCTGCATGCAGCTAATCTTTTCATTTTCCAGTGTTTAAGATGTTTCTATGCAACATGAGTAAAGTGTAACAGCTGCAACATATTTTTAGTTTTAATTATCACTTCAGTAAACTGTTGTATCCAGCACTTGTAAAGTCATAATCAGTATCATTCTCAAATGAGCTCAAACTGTGCATATATTTTCATGGGTTTATAATTATTTTACATGAAATGCATTATAAATGAGGACTGTCCATTTTAATAGGTTTAAACTCTAACTTTACTAAAATCCACAGCTGAATTTTCTCTCATCCTATCAGTCTCTCATTTCTGTTCTATACTTGTTTCTCTTTCGATTTAATTATAACATGCCTTATTATCTTCTTTTATTTCTGCTCAACTGAACAATCTATCCTGCTGCCAACCTTTCGCTGATGACTCATCATTCAGCCATCATGACCTCTTTATCTAGATGTCTCTTCGTAAACATTGCTGCCTTGTCTTTCTCAATGCTCAATACCTCCACAAAAAGGTGGAGCAGCTCTTCTCAACAGCAGTTAGATCATCTCCCTTAAGTCTTTGAATGTCTGTCTACGTCCACCTTACCATTTTGTAAAATCCCTTTGTTTTTATTCTCTTATAGGATGTGGGCACTCCTGACTCTGATCTTGAGAAGATGGTGCTGAGCTGCCTTCTTGAACCACTGCAGTCCATTTGGCATTAGTACATCCACAATGTAGTTGAAAGGGGATCCAGGATTTTGACCCAGCAATAGTAAAAACCATGATATATTTCAAAGACAGGATAGTGCATGACTTAGAGGATGCTGATGTTTCCCTGCATTTGATGCCCTTGTTCTGGATTATCAGGGTAGTGAGTTTGGAAGGTACTGACAAAAGCATTTTGGCAAGTTTCTGCAGTTCATTTTGTAGATGGAAAACATGACTGCTGTTATATATTGGTGGCGGAGACAATGAGTGTTTATGGGGTAGAAGGGATGTTGGTCAAGTGGCTGCTTTGTCCTAGATGATGCTGAGCTTCTTGAATGCTATTGAACTTCAACCATCCAGAAAAGTGAATGTTATTCTTCTTACTCCTGATTCATTTCATAGATGAAGGAACAGGCTTTGGGGAGTCAAGGGGTGCTTTACTTGCCTCAGATTTCTCAACTTCAATTTCTGATCTGATCTTATATCCACAACTTTTAAGTGTCTGGTTCAATTAACCTTTTAATCAATGGTAAGCTCTGACAATATTGCTAATTGCAAATTCAGTGATGATAATACCATGGAAAGTTAAGGGAAAATGGTTCAATTTTCTTTTGTCTGAGATGGTCATTGCCTGACACCTCTATGAGACAAGTGTTATTTTGACTCTTTTTCTAAATTAAAGTATGTGTAAATTGAATTGGGAATATTTCTAACTTTGAAGATAATGTAAACTGTGCAAAATTGTTTTGTAATACTGTCAACAGTGTGAATGTCTTTCACTTGAAATCAGTGGAAGTAAAAATTAGATGAGATTTATGATGAGTTGATGATTCACTTTCACCTGGTTTCTGCTGTTGTTCAAGGTGAAAATGACTCCATTGCATTTGAATCCATTTCAGAACAATGTGATAAATCTCAGTTCTCAGTGCCAACATGAAGAATCATTTGATCTGAAGCTGGATCACTTCTGCCCAATGTTTCAACATACAGCACAATATTACTCCCTGACAGTGTTAGTAGTTTCAATCAGAAGCCAAAAATATAAATGTCTGGTTCATTTAAGATAGCCCTTAAACTACTGTTTTGGACAGCACTTTGGAACTTCAGTCATTTAATTCATGGTGTACTTCATCTATGAGTGCAAAATGGTGAAAAATTTGATTTTCTACTGCAGACATTCTTTTTTCCATGACTCTTCTCCTGTTCATTTCTCACCAAAAGCAAATCATAAATCTGGTGGGATTTGTTCTGAGATTTTTCTGTACACAAGGTGACAATGGTAGCAAATGTTATATCGATTCATTTATTGTTTCATGAATGTGGTATTTTCCTCTTTCAAGGATATCTCTGCAATGTAAATTCCAATTCAAGCACAAATTTGATTACAATCTCTGATCTTTGCTAGTCAAGTAACCATGTAGTTATATCAAGAGATTATATCATAACATCAAATTTAGGAAATGTATATTGATACACTGCAAATTAATTAATCTGAGTTTGCATTCAATAGCATGAAGCCATAGATAATACCATAGAGAATCCTTCTAAACTAAGGGAAAAAAGGAGCTAAGCCCAAAAAATTCTTCTCCTTCAGTATTTCAAAAATGTAACATTTCAGCTGTATTTCTGTTAAAATATGGATCCGATATGTACTAGATTTCTGATCTTGGACCTCGATTGACAAAGGGCACAAACAGGAAGCCCTACATCTTTCGACAAAATCATATGTTTTTTGAAAAATATGTCATATGTCTGACCATGCAATGAACTTATGTGTCATATCGAAGGCACCAATCTTTATATATAATTATTTGTCTTTATTTTCTGGTTTGCACATTGCAAGGTCACATGTCCTAACCCATCAATAATAATAGTTTTAATCTGTGTCTGTTTTGAGTAACACACTTGCAAGCACTTAAAGAGAACTCAAACAATTAACACAATACAGTTTACGTTGCATGGAAGGCAAACTTGTAATGTCTGAGTTTCTACTTATCTGGCTTAACAATTATCTCCAATTGTTTGTACTACATGAGTACCTGGAACTGATGATAAATACAACACAATGTAATGTAGTTGCCTTTCCTTAGATTTACCAGGACCATTAAATCTTCCCAACTCAAACTGCTGACAGCTATCTTAAATTGCAGGTTGAGAGAACACCCATCATAAACCAGCAAGATCCTTTTAAATATGCATTAAGCTGAAAGGAAGTAGCTTTTTTACCAGGCAAAACTTGAAATTCTTATTTTCTGTGTTTTTGCCCAGGAATTTAAATCAAATCCACAATTCTACCGTTGACAGAAACGTGTGACAAGCTTTCTCACTTCCTTCATTTTATTTTGATAATGTGGTTTATGCATTAAAAAAATGGTTCTACTTTTCTAATTTCTGCCAAAATTGTGAGAACCTTAGTGTCAGCAAATATAGCAGGAAGTTCAATTACAGTTTCAGAATTCCGCATTGCTGATATTAAAGTGAACTTATGGTTACACCAGTGTTAAATCATATTTACTCTGATCAAGCAATGTTTACTCCTGGGCTTCATGTCCATTCTGATATGTCATGCATAAAACATATGGAAGCAGCATCTGCAACTTAAATTCTGCAAAGCAGGAGAGGAGGAAGACTGTCAAATTACCCAGCCAGTGGAACTATATGTTCAGTTCTAATTATATTTTATTTAGAAAGATAATGCTGAGTCAGAGCTAGGCTCTGCACATGGATGCTTACTGATGCGTATATGATGTAAAGGTTCAGAGCGATTTACAAATTCATTCTGAAATGTTAACTGCATTAAAAATGGGTTTTATGAGTGGATTCATGGTCAGGTTTTTCTCCCGTTTTTTTCCGTTCTGTCATAAGTGAGCTATACCCAAGAGGATTAGATAGGTACATGAACAGGAAAGGTTCAGAGGGATATGGGCCAAACTCAGGCAAATGGAAATATTCTAGTTTGAGAAACTTGGTCACAATGGACAAATTGGACCAAAGAGTCTGGTTCCATGCGGTGTGACTCTATACCAAGTGAATCCCAGATCTCATGCTGTCATAGAGTCATAGAGATGTACAGCATGGAAACAGACCCTTCGGTCCAACTTGTCCATGCCGACCTGATATCCCAACCTAACTTCGTCCCACCTTCTAGCATCCAGCCCATATCCCTCCAAACCCTTCCTATTCAGATACCCATCCAGATGCCTTTTAAATGTTACAGTTTTGTACACTACTTCCTCTGGTATCTCATTCCATACACACACCACCCTCTGTGAGAAAAAGGTGTCCCTTAGTTTCCTTTTATATCTTTCCCCTCTCACCATAAACCTATGCCCTCTTGTTCTGGACTCCCTCATCCCAGGGAAAATACTTCGTCTATTTATCCTATCTACTGCCTTCATGATTTTATAAATCTCTATCAGGTCACTCCTGCTGGAAAAACAGCCCCAGCCTATTCAGCTTCTCCCTATAGCTCAAATCCTCCAACCCTGGCGACATCCTTGTAAAACTTTTCTGAACCCTTTCAGGTGTCACAATATTCTTCCGATAGGAAGGACACCATAATTGCACACAATATTCCAAAAGTGGCCAAACCAACGTCCTGTACAGCCGCAACATGACCTCCAAACTCCTGTACTCAATACTCTGACCAATAAAGGAAAGCATACCAAACACCTTCTTCACTATCCTATCTCCCTGCAACTCTACTTTCAAGGAGCTATGAACCTGCACTCCAAGGTCTCTTTGTTCAGCAACACTCCCTAGGACCTTATCATTAAGTGTATAAGTCCTGCTAAGATTTGCTTTCCCAAAATACAGCACCTCGCATTTATCTAATTTAAACTCCATCTGCTACTCCTCAGCCCATTGGACCATCTAATCAAGATCCCCTTGTAATCTGAGGTAACCTTCTTTGCTGTCCACTACATCTCCAATTTTGGTGTCATCTGCAAACTTACTAACTATATCTCCTATGTTCACATCCAAATCATTTATATAAATGACAAAAAGTAGTGGATCTTCATGGCACCCCACTAGTACGGACCTCCAGTCTGAAAAACAACCCTCCACCAGCACCATCTGTCTTCTACCTTCAAGCCAGTTCTGTCTCCAAATGGTGAGTTCTCCCTGTATTCCATGAGATCTAACATTGCTAACCAGTCTCCCATGAGGAACCTTGTTGAACACCTTTTTGAAGTCCATATAGATCACGTCCACCACTCTGCCCTCTTCAATCCTCTTTGTTACTTCTTTAAAAAACTCAATCAAGTTCAAGAGATGACTTTCCACACACAAAATTAGCCTTCTTCCAATTAGTCCTTGCCTTTCCAAATACATGTAAATCCTGTCCCTCATGATTCCCTCCAACAACTTGCCCACCACCGACGTCAAGCTCACCGGTCTCTAGTTACCTGGCTTGTCTTTACTACCTTTCTTAAATAGTGGTACCAAGTTAGCCAGCCTCCAGTCTTCTGGCACCTCACCTGTGACTATCGATGGTACAAATATCTCAGCAAAGGGCCCAGCAATCACTTATCTAGCTTCCCACAGAGTTCTAGTGCACACCTCATCAGGCCTTGGGGATTTATCCACCTTTATGCATTTCAAGACATCCAGCACTTCCTCCTCTGTAGTTTGGACATTTTTCAAGATGTCATGATCTATTTCCCTATCTTCTACATCTTCCATATCCTTTTCCACAGTAAACACTGATGCAAAATACTCGTTTAGTATCTTACCCATCTTTTGCAATTCCACACAAAGGCCACCTTGCTGATCGTTGAGGGGCCCTCCACTCTCCCTAGATACTCTTTTGTCCTTAATGTATTTGTAAAAACCCTTTGCATTCTCCTTAACTCTATTTGCCAAAGCTAGCACGGTGGCTCAGTGGTTAGCACTGCTGCCTTACAGCACCAGGGTCCCAGATTCAATTCCAGCCTCAGGCAACTGTCTGTGTGGAGTCTGCACATTCTCCCCGTGTCTGTGTGAGTTTCCTCCAGGTGCTCCAGTTTCCTCCCACAGTCCAAAGATGTGCAATTCAGGTAAGTCGGCCATGCTAAATTGCCCAGAGTGTTAGGTGCATTAATCAGAGGGAAATGGGTCTGGGTGGGTTACTCTTCGGAGGGTCAGTGTGGACTGGTTGGTCTGAAGGGCCTGTTTCCACACTGTAGGTAATCTAATCTCCTGTCCCCTTTTTACCCTCCTGATTTCTCTCTTAAAAATATCCCTCCTGCCTTTATACTCTTATAAGGATTCACTCGATCTATCCTGTCAGTACCTGACATATGCTTCCATCTTTTTCTCAACCAAACCCTCAATTTCTTTAGTCATCCAGCATTCTCTATACCTAACAGCCTTTCCTTTCACTGTAACAGGAATATACTGTCTCTGGACTCTTGTTGTCTCAGTTTGCAAGGCTTCTCATTTTCCAGCCGTCCCTTTACCTGCGAACATCTGCCCCTAGTTCTTGCCTAATACCTTCAAAATTAGCCTTCTTCCAATTTAGAACTTCAACTTTTAGATCCAGTCTGTCCTCTTCCATCACTATTTTAAAACTAATAAAATTATGGTCGCTGGCCCCAAAGTGCTCCCCCACTGACACCTCAGTCACCTGCCCTGCCTTATTTCCCAAGAGTAGGTCAAGTTTTGCACCTTCTCTAGTAGGTACATCCACATACTGAACCAGAAACTTTTCTTGTACACACTTAACAAATTCCTCTCCATCGAAACTATTAATACTATGGCAGTTCCAGTCTATGTTTGGAAAGTTAAAATCCCCTACCATAACCACCCTATTATTCTTACAGATAACTGAAATCTCCTTACAAATTTGTTTCTCAATTTCCCTCTGACGATTAGGGGATCTATAATACAATCCCAATAGGTGATCATCCCTTTCTTATTTCTCAGTTCCACCCAAATCATGAAGGGTATAGACAGAGGAGATAGAGGTAAGCTTTTTCCCAGGGTGAAGGATTCAATAACGAGAGATTACGCTTTCAGTTTAAGGGGGATACACATGGCAAATACCACCAGAGGATGGTACTTCCCTGGAGAGCGTTGCCAGCACAGCTAGTAGAGGCAGGCATAGTAGTTTCAGATGCATGAGCAGGTGGGGAGCAGAGGGATACAAATGTTTAGGAATTGGACGACAGTGGATTTGGATCGGCTCAGGCTTGGAGGGCCGAAGGGCCTGTGCCTGGTCTGTAAATTTTCTTTTTCCTTTGTTCAAATAACTTCCCTGGATATTTTCCAGGAATAACCTCCCTAAGTACAGCTGTGATGCTATCCCTTATCAAAAACACCACTCCTCTCTTGCCTCCCTTTCTATCCCTCCTGAAGCATTTGTATCCTCGAACATTTAAGCTGCCAGTCCTGTCCATCCCTGAGTCACTTCTGTAATTGCTATGATATCCCAGTCCCATGTTCCTAAACATGCCCTGAGTTCATCTGCCTTCCTGTTAGGCCTCTTGCATTGAAATAAATGCAGTTAAATTTATCAGTCCTACCCTGTTCTCTGCTTTGGCCCTCCTGCCCTGATTGTTTGAGTCGCTTCTTTTCACAACAGTACCAGTCTCAGATCGATGTCTTTCTTCACTATCTCCCTGGGTAGCCCCCCAACCCCACCACCACCACACTAATAGTTTAAATCCTCCCGAGCAACTAAAGCAAATTTCCCTGTCAGTATATTAGTCCCCTTCCAATTCAGGTTCAATCCGTCCTACTTGTACAGGTCATTTCTGCCCAGAAAAGATTCCAATGATCCAAAAATGTGAATCCTTCTCCCATACACCAGCTCCTCAGCCAGGCATTCATCTGCTCTATCCTCCTGTTCCTACCCTCACTAGCTCGTAGCACCGGGAGTAATCCAGATATTACTACTCTCAAGGACCTCCATTTTAAATTCTTGCCTATCTTTCTATGTTCTCCCTTCAGAATTTCATCCTTTTCCCTTCCTATGTCATTGGTCCCAATATGTACAATGATCTCCTGCTGGTCCCTGTCCCCTTTGAGAACATTCTCTGAAACATCCTTGATCCTGGCACCAGGGAGCCAATACGCATTCTGATTTTTTAATGCTGGCCACAGAAACGTTCGACTGTGCTTCTGACCAGAGGGTCCCCTAACTCCTGCTCCAAACCAGAGGTGCCAGGAGTGGCTCAGGTATAATTCTTCTAAATTATTTCCTAGCTCCTGGCTTATGCAAATTATCTCTTCAAAATAATAACTGACTTGGCAAACTTACTGCAGTCAAGTAAACCATACTTGATCAGTTCCACCCTTTTCCATAACGATTTTAAAACTAATAGAATAATGATCACTTGCCCCAAAGTTCTCCCCAATTGACACCTCAGTCACTTACCCTGCCTTATTTCCTAAAATAAAGTCGAGTATTGTTTTTTCTCTACTTGGTACTCCCGCGTACGGAATAAGAAAGTCTTCTTGTCCACACTTAACAAATTCCTTCCCATTCAAGCCCTTAACACAATGACAGTCCTAGTCAATGTTTGGAAAGTTAAAATCCACTTTCATTACAACCTTTTTATTCTTACAGATATCTGCGACCTCTTTACATTTCTGTTTGTCAGACGCAGCAGCAACTCGAAGGGTGGGAGCTTGCACCAGGCGGCTGCCGGGAGCAATGAGTCACTGATCTGAGCTTTTATATTTGAAGTCAGAGAGCAGAGGTTTCTGGGAAAGGAGGGACTTCTTATTTTTATTTCCATCCAGCTCTATAAGTCAGTGTTTTCTCAACTCGAGATCCTAACTTTGTAGGGCCTCCCACCCAACCACCTCCTCTAACCTTAAAGCCCAGAGACATATCAGGTAAGTGTCTCTTCGTTTTTACTTTGTGATAAGGGGACGAGCAGGGATGGCTAGTTCCTCCCGCATGATGTTTGAGGTGAGGGATGCCATTCGTGTCCCATCCAAGTACATCTGCAGGAAGTGCACCCAACTCTCGCTCCTCCAAGACCGTGTTAGGGAGCTGGATGAATTTCGGATCATTCGGGAGGCAGAGGCTGTGATCGATAGAGTTACAGGGAAGTAGTTACTCCTAGGCACGAAGAAAGCTGGGTGACTGTTCAAAGGGGGAAAAACAGTCAGTGGAGGGATCCCCTGTGATCGTTCCCCTGAAAAACGTGTATACCATTTTGGATTCTGTTGAGGGGGATGACTTACCAGGGGTATGCAGTGGGGCCCAGGTCTCTGGCACAGGGCCTGTTCCTGTTGCACAGAAGGGAAGGAGGGAAAGGAGGAGAGTGTTAGTCATTGGGGACTCGATAGTTAGAGGCTCAAATAGAAGGTTTGTAGGGAACAAACAAGACTCACGGTTGGTGTGTTGCCTCCCAGGTGCCAGAGTGTGTGATGTCTTGGATCGTATCTTTGGGGTCCTGAATGGAGAGGGTGACCAGCCTCAAGTCGTTGTCCATGTAGGTACCAACGACATAGGTAGAAAGAGGGATAGGGATGTAAGGCAGGATTTCAGGGAGCTAGGGTGGAAGCTGAGAGCTAGAACAAACCGAGTTGTTATCTCTGGTTTGTTGCCTGTGCCACATGATAGCAAGGCAAGGAATAGGGAGAGATATCAGCTGAACACGTGGCTGTAAGGGTGGTGCAGGAGGGAGGGCTTCAGGTTCTTGGATAATTGGGGCTCATTCTGGGGAAGGTGGGACTTGTACAAACAGAATGGTCTTCACTTGAACCAGAGGGGTACTAACATCCTGGGTGGGAAATTTGATGGTGCTATTCGGGTGGGTTTAAACTAGTTCAGCAGGGGGATGGGAACCACAGGTGTAGTTGCAGTGCACAGGAGGATGAGAGTAGGAAGGACAGGGACAGGATTTCAGGGTCATAGGAATGTGCTGGCAGACAGCGAAGTGGTTTGAAGTGTGTCTATTTCAACACTATAAGTATCCGAAATAAGGTAGGTGAGCTTGTAGCACGGTTAGGTACCTGAGACTTCAATGTTGTGGCCATTTCAGAGACATGGATAGAGCAGGCTGAGGAATGGATGTTGCAGGTTCCAGGGTTTAGATCTTTCATTAAGAGCAGGCAAGGTAAAAGAGGGGGAGGTGTGGCCTTGTTAGTCAAGGATATTATAATGGTGGCTAACAGAAATTTTGATGAGGACTCATCTGCTGAGGTAGTGTGGGCTGAGGTTAGAAACAGAAGAGAAGTCACACTGCTTGGAGTTTTTATAGGCCTCCACAGAGCTCCAGGGAGATGGAAAAGAGGATTAGCAACATTATTCTGGGTAGGAGTGAAAGGAACAGGGTGGTCATAATGGGGGACTTTAACTTCCCCAACATTGACTGGAAATGCTATAACTCTAATACGTCGGATGGATCAGTTTTTGTCTAATGTGTACAGGAGGGTTTCCTGACACAGTATGTCGAAGGGCCGACAAGAGGGGAGGCCACATTGGATCTGGTGCTTGGTAATGAACCAGGCCAGGTGTGTGATTTAGTTGTAGGTGAGCACTTTGGAGAGATTAACCATAATTCAGTTACATTTAGTTTAGCGATGGAAAGGGATAGGTACATGCCACAGTTCAAGAGTTATCGACGGAGCAAGGGCAATTATAATGCAATTAGGCAGGAATTAGGATGCATAGAATGGGGTAGAAAAATGTAGGGGATGCAGACAATGGAAATGTGGAGCTGGTTTAAGGAACAGATATTGAGTGTCCTTAATAGGTATGTTCCTGTCAGGCAGGGAGGAAGTGATAAGGTAAGGGAACCGTGATTTACAATAGAAATTGCATTTCTTGTTACGAAGAAGAAAGAGGCTTATGTGTTGATGAGGCAAGATGGTACAGGTGAGGCGATGGAGAGTTACAGATCAGCCAGGAAGGATTTAAAGAGAGAGTTAAGAAGAGCAAAGAGAGGACACGAGCAGTCTTTAGCAAATAGAATAAAGGAGAACCCTAAAGCTTTCTAGGAGAAGAATGAGGTACGAGATATTAGACTAGTAAGGATCAAGGTTACTTACGAACAGGTGTTATCAACTCTAGAAGGAGTGGAAGTAGACAAGTCCCCTGGACTGATGGAATTTATCCGAGGATTCTCTGGGAAGCTAGGGAGGAGATAGCAGAGACTTTGGCTTTGATATTTGAGTCGTTATTGTCTACAGGTTTGGTACCAGAGGACTGGAGGCTTGCAAATGTTGTGCCCTTGTTCAAGAAGGGGAGTAGAGATGACCCAGGTAATTATAGACCAGTCAGCCTTACTTCTGTTGTAGGAAAGGTTTTGGAAAGGATTATAAGAGATAAGATTTATAATCATCTAGCAAGCAACAATTTGATTTCAGATAGTCAACATGGTTTCGTCAAGGGCAGGTCATGTCTCACAAACCTCTGAGTTTTTTGAGAAGGTGACCAAGCATGTACATGAGGGTAGGGCAGTTGACGTGGTATACATGCACTTCAGTAAAGCCTTTGAATAAGGTTCCACATGGTAGGCAGTTGGAGAAAATGCAGAGGCATGGAATTGAGGGTGATTTAGCAGATTGGATTAGAAACTGTCTTTCTGAAAGTAGTGGTTGATGGAAAATATTCAGCCTGGAGTCCGGTTACTAGTGGTGTGTGCCACAAGGATCTATTTTGGGACCACTGCTGTTTGTCATTTTTATAAATGACTTAGACACTGGCATAGCTGGATGGATTAGTAAACTTGCAGACAACACTAAAGTTGGTGGAGTAGTGGACAGTGTGGAAAAATGTTACAGGTTGCAGGGGGACTTGGATAAATTGCAGAATTGGACTGAGAGGTGGCAAATGGAGTTCGATGCAGCTAAATGTGAGGTGATGCATTTTGGGAAGAATAACAGGAAGGCAGAGTACTGGGTCAATGGAAAGATTCTTGGTAGTGTGGATGTGCAGAGGGATCTTGGAGTCCATGTACATAGATCCCTAAAAGTTGCCACCCAGGTGGATAGTGCTGTTAAGAAGACATACGGTCTGTTAGGTTTCATTCATAGAGGGACTGAGTTCCGGAGCCGTAGTATCATGCTGCAACTATACAAAACGGTGGTGCGGCCACATTTGGAATACTGTGTACAGTTCTGGTCCCCATATTTCGGGAAGGATGTGGAAGCATTGGAAAAGATGCAGAGGAGATTTACCAGGATGTTGCCTGGTCTGGAGGGAAGGTCTTATGCGGAAAGGCTAAGAGACTCGAACCTGTTTTCATTGGCAAGGCGGTGGCTAAGAGGGGATTTGATAGAGACATACAAGATGATCAGAGGATTAGATAGGGTAGACAGTGAAAGTCTTTTTCCTAGGATGATGATGTCAGCATGTATGAGGGGGCATAACTACAAATTGAGGGGTGATAGATTTAAGACAGATGTCAAAGGCAGGTTTTTTACGCAGAGAGTGGTAAGGGCGTGGAATGCACTACCTGCTAATGTAGTCAACTCAGCCACATTAGGGAGATATAAACAATCCTTAGATAAGCACATGGATGATTTTGGGATAGTGTAGGGAGATGAGCTGAAAATAGTTCACAGATCAGCACAACATCGAGGTCCAAAGGGCATGTTCTGCGCTGTATTGTTCTATGTTCTGTATATTTGTTTCTCAATTTCTCACTGACTATTCAGGGGTCTACAATACAATCCCAACAAGGTGATCATCCTTTTCTTATTTCTAAATTCCACCCTATAACTTCAATGGATGATCTCCCAGGAATATCTTCCCTCAGTCCAGCCATAATGTTATCCCTAACCAAAAACACCATACCCATCTCTATCTTGCCTCCCTTTCTAACCTTCCTATAGCATTTATACCCCAGAACATTAGCTGCCAATTCTGTCCATCCCTGAGCCATGTTTCTGTAATTGCTATGATATCTCAGCCCCATCTTCCCAACCACGCTCTCAGTTCATCTCCCTTATCTGTCAGGCGTCTTGCATGGAAGTACATGCAGTTTGATTCATCCAGTCTTACCTTGTTCTCTGCCCAGTTCTTGGCTGCCTTGATGATTTGACTTCCTCCCTTTTCTTTTGTACCAGCCTCAGCCTTTTCTCTTTTCTCACTATCGCTTTGGTTCCCACCCCACTCCACTTGATGAGCCGCCTGAGGAGCTCCAGCAAATCTCCCTGCCAGGATAATGGTCCCCTTCCAATTCAGGTGGAATCCATCCCTTTTATATTGGTCATTTCTACCCTTGAAGAGATCCCAGTGATCCCAGTGGCCCCTGTATCAGCTCCTCAGCCATGCATTCATCTGCTCTATCCTCCAATTCCTACTCGTGCTACCATATGGCACCAACATAGTCTAGATTACCCTCGAGGACCTACTTTTAACCTCCTGTCTAGTTTCCTATATTCCCTCATCCCTTTCCCTACCTACGTTGTTAGAACAAATGCGCAACAACCTCCTGCTTGTCACTGTCCCCAAGAAAACATTCTGCACACTCTCCGAGATATCCTGAACCCTGGCACCAAGGAGGCAACATACCATTCTGATGTCTCATTGATGGTCACAGAAACATTTGTCTGTGTCCCAGACTGGAGAGTCACTTATTACAATCGATCGCTTAGAAGCCGACTTACCCCTCATTAGAGTAGGACCAGTCACGGTAGGAGAATTCTGGCTGTCAATGTCATACTCCCTGAGAGGACAATCCCCCCGACAGTATCCAAAATTACATATCTGTTTGAGATGTGGCTAGCCACAGAAGACTCCTGCACTACCTGGATACCATTCCTAGCGGTCAGCCATCTACCTAACTGAATCTGCGGTGTCTCCACCTTCCTGAGACTAGCTGCCATCAAACCCCCTTGCTCTTCTTGAAAGAAAATGGTTGTAATGTGAAAGACTACAAATAACATCAATAAACGCTGTTCTTAGCACTGAGAAGACTGGAGTGTGGACTGCCAAATACATTATTTTGATTCCACTCTGTGATTATTAGGTCACTATCCAGAATACTAATCGGTACAATTTAACTTTATTAAAACATTTTACTTTGTTAGATATCCTCCTTGAGTATAGAAAGATGGAAGTACATATGAATGGGACACAATATAGGGAAGATACCAAGATAGTGAAACTATGAGAAATTTGTATCTAGTTTTAGTAAATCTTACACACAGTAAAAAGCGCAAACCTTGAGACTGTCTGTGGGAATTGCCTGTGTTTGTGAAAACACAGACTTGTAATGTCTTGGCCCATCTCAGAGGTAAGGTATTGGAGCCTTTTGATAAGAGACAATCAAGCACAGATAGACATGAAAAACATTATGCTATAATGTGATGCTCATATGAAAAGAATATGGTGGGACAAGCAAATTATCCTCACGCACAAAGCTGAGGATGATTGGAGAAATGAATAAGGTTTGCATGGTGGAGAAATGTAGAAAACAAGATAAGAGAAAGGAAGAGAGAGACAGAGGGAGAAACAGAGAAGAGCCGGAAAACCAAGTGTGTCAAGAAGAGAACTCATTGTATACTTCCCTGCCAGCAATAAGTAAGTATTTAGTCCAGATTAGACTTTATTCACTGACTGAGCGTTTTTTTTAGATTGCTTGAAAACTTGATTTCACATTATATCATTAAAGTAGCTTTATGACTTAACCTTTTGCGAGTTTGTTCCTATAAAGTTAACAGCTCACAAATCCTGAAAATCAAAACTGTGGAATCTTTTGAATTGTCCAGCAGTTCAAATGATCTTATGGCTCATTCATGATTAAATATTCCAAATATTAATTTATACGATGTTGCATAGTCAGGGAATTCTCTGTACAGAAGGAGGCCATTTGGCTCATTGTGTCTATGCTGGAAAATGTGTTCTCCAATAATCTAACTTCCAAGCTCTTGATATAAACTCTCACAATCTATCTCTTTCACCTTTCAGGAAATTAGTTCCAAATCCACGCCACCTCCTGGCTGTAAAACCAATTCCTCAGCTCTTGTCCCACGATTTACAATAATCAATGCCCATATTTATTCCTATTCACTCGATAGAGTCTTCCCATATCTTAACATCTAAATTAAATCTTCCTTTTGTTCCAAAACAAGCAATCCAGTTTATTCAAGCTTTCATCATAATCATTCTTTTCCAGTTCTGGTAACATCCTTGTAATTCCTTCCGTGCTCTCTCTCATGTGATCACATCCTTCTGAGGTGATCAGAAGTGCACGCAGTATTCTACTTGTGGCCTAGGATATAATAACCTTTCTTTTCACAGTCCTAACATGATTTCTCCCACTCTCATAGGCTATGCCTTGAACAATAAGAGAGTGAAGCCGATATGTCTGCTTAAGCACCTTATTTAACTCCTGCAACATTTGCATCTTGGGGACATCTACTCCACAGTCCTTCTGCTCCCATACATAATTCCTTATCCAAGCATTAATTTAATGCCTTGTCTTATTTGTCTCCCCCAAATGCATTGCCTCACATTTCTCCAGATTGAATGATAAATGTCATTTCTCTGTCAGTCTGACCATTACGTTGATATCTACGTCCTCACCCAAGTTTTCCCAACACTCCCATCAGCAATGTGGCCATTTTCTGGATGAGCTGAAAATTTCTTAATTATGCCCCTTATCCTTAAAACTATATCATAGAACATGGAATGGCACAGTACAGGAACAGGCCCTTTGGCCCACATGTCTATGCCGACCATGTTGCTATTCTAAAGAATCTCATGTGCCTACCTATGGTCCACATACCTCTATTCTCTACCTGTGTGTGTGTCTATCTAAATGCCCCTCAAACTTTGCTTTCTTATCTGTTTCTACCACTTCCCCAGCAGTACACTTCAGGCAACTATCAAACTGTGTAAACAAAACTTGCTTCACACATTTCCCTTAAACTTTCACCCTCTTACCTTCTTATGCCCGAAACATCGATTCCCCTGCTTCTCGAATGCTGCCTGACCTGCTCTGCTTTCCCAGCAACACACTCGCGACTTAAACCTCTGCCCCCTAGTATTTGACATTTCCACCCTGGGAAAGAGACTGAATATCCACCCTCTCTGTGCCTCTCATAATTTTATATAATCATTGGTACTTACTTCAAAAAGCAAGTGACTTAGTGCAATTCTGGACTTGAAAGTCAGTGCAGTTACTTGGTCATTTCAGCTCTCTGCTTACTCTTCCAACTTTCCATCTTTATCAACAGGCACCAATATCTCAGGGCATACTCCATAGGCAGCGGCTGCACGCACATCCATCATTGGATCTTGGTAGCCTCATTGCATCATCATAGCAGATTTTG
Source organism: Chiloscyllium punctatum (assembly GCF_047496795.1). NCBI lineage: Eukaryota > Metazoa > Chordata > Chondrichthyes > Orectolobiformes > Hemiscylliidae > Chiloscyllium > Chiloscyllium punctatum. The sequence goes on from NC_092762.1 coordinate 68,943,712, forward strand.
AATCCACCAGAATGGTTCTGCACTTCAATGGTGCACTTTGGAGCATCATTGAACACTTCATTGGAAAATGGGACTTTTTGCTCCTGATGTTAAGCTACTCATCACTGGCCACCTCATGCAATTCTCCCAACTTCCTCGCATATCCCTACGTCGCTCAGTGCATGTCAAGTTTCCGCCCTTTGTGACTGGAATGCTGTTTCCTGTGGTATTAGAAGGGGCTCAATTTGGTATTACTTGCCTTTGTGGTCGATATCTATGATTGTTCACAACATTGAGAAGTTCCTCACAGCCAATGTCCAATAGTTTCCCAATTTCCTCACTAATGTTTACATGATTCAATGTCTGGAAAGACTGCACCCATTACGTTTCACTCAACAATACTGCAAATTCCTCCACATAATATTTAGTAGTCATCAGTGGTTATCTCATGTAAATTTGTTGCTAAATAAAGATTCCAAATGACTCAAGTTCATTTTGGACCTAATCTTCATATTTAGGTATGGCGCCACTCAACTTCATGACAAAAAAATCATGATAAAAAAACAAGGTATATGATAGACAGACTGCAGCATTAGTTTGAAGATAGCAAAAATGTGTTATCCTGCAATGGTAATGACTCATGTCAATTGCATATTAAGACTGGGATAAGTTGGATGCACGTTAAGTATTCGCTGAGGATTCATTTGTGCTTGTATCAGGGATCAAAGAATTTTCTTTCCAAAGTCTCTATGTAAGATTTCCTTAAGGGCTACTTTTTTGATTTTTAAAGTTTATTCTGCATTCAGAGCTCATTTTCCACTCTTAAGTCTACTTTGTTACTTGATGCTACCGAGTCCTAACATTAACTTCTGTATTTGTGTTGAATTTCATGCAGAATTTTCTTTCTGCGATTGACAACAGTACAAATATCAGGGGTTATGTTCCCAACTTTTCCAACTTATAATTTATAATTGTTTTTGTTAACTTATTGTAAAAAGAGATATCCTACATTTCTAGAGTTTAAATTTGACTTAATTGGTGCAAGATGACATATTGGGAATGAGTCTTACATCTGCAGACCCTTTAAAAAATAATTTGAAACAATTAGCAACTCTCCAGCTTTTTTTGGTTTTGTTTAGCTAATTTCAGGTTTCTTTCCCCCTCATGCTGTCAGAGTACTGACTTCCAAAGCTCCAGCTGTGCAACAAGACAAAAAGATACAATTTAGTTCTGCAACTCCAAATTACAACTATCAGATTACGAATGTTTTGATTCACAAATACTACACATTTCAGTGAATGTTCGAAGCTCATACACCCCCTCACACAATCATCTGCTCTTTAATGAAACATAGCTTGGATAAACCAAAGAAATGTTAACTGTGATTCTTCATAACCATGTTAAAACTGAGCCAAGATCTTGACAGCATTCATTATAATCTGAATTCTATTGTTGTCAGGCAGTTTTAATGCTCCATTCAAATGTACAATTCCAAGAGATTGAGTCAGATTTTGGAATTAGGGAAGAATCTGAACTGATTCAACTTTAGTAGATGACCTAAGACATGAATTTCCACCTCAAAATTTGATAACTAAAGGGATTTGAATGAACTTCAAACATTTTCTCATGTAAAGTTTTAAATAAGTATTATTCCTTCAGTTTCAAGACCACACACACTATAATCAGCCCCTCTCCCCGCACTGTACACCCTTGTCCAACACTTGAGTCTTGGTCCCACTGGCACTGATAACTTGGGCTCTGCTGACACCCCCACTGCCCAGTTGACACTTGTGTACAGCCTCAGTGGACACTCAAATCACCTGTAGCTTCAACATCAAGGAATAGCCCAGTGATGAACCAGAGTAATTCAAGCAGCTGTGCCAATTGCAGGCTCCCTCCCTCCTGTCTCCTGTACTGGTCTTACAATCATAGATTCTGAATAGTGAGGAGCAGCAACAACAACAAGAGAGGGAAAGTACAATCAGAGGAGCTGGAGATGCCTCCATGGGAGAGAGAGGGCAAAATTTTATAGGGGCCTGAGCAACATGGTCTGTGGTAAGATGTGTGGCAGAATCAGGTAAGAAGCCCACTGAGACACATCTCAATGGCAGAAGCAACTCCATCCATCTTTTATGTTTATCTGGAGCTTTAAGGTGAGTTTCACAGGACAGAAGGGAGGGAGTCTGCAGTTGGCAGTTACTTATTCATCAGTGGGCCATTCCTTGCTGCTCAAACAACAGGCAATTTGAATATCCACTGAGGCAGACGCAACAGTTAATTGGGCAGTGGGAGTGACAGCAGAGCCCAAGTATCAGTGCCAGAGGGAGCAAGGCTCAAATTACAGACCAGGATGTACAGTGCGGGGAGATGGGCTGAGTACAATGTGTGTGTTGTCTTGAAACTGAGGGAATAATGTTTATTTAAAACTTTACATGAGAAAATTCTTGGAATTCATTCAAATCATTTTTAGCTATCAAATTTTCAGCTGGGTGTACTAGGTCATCATCTACGAAATTCTGGATTAGTGGTGCTGGAAGAGCACAGCAGTTCAGGCAGTATCTGAGGAGCAGTTACTGCTCCTCGGATGCTGCCTGAACTGCTGTGCTCTTCCAGCACCACTAATCCAGAATCTGGTTACCAGCATCTGCAGTCATTGTTTTTACCTATCTACGAAAATTGAGTCATCTCAGATACTTTTGTGATCAAGTTAAGGGGGATTATTCTGGTTAAAATTCTGTTTGTTGGCCCAACATGCCTCCTTAATATTTGGGCCCTATCTTACCAAACTCGCCAACAAAGCTGGACATCAGGAAAACTCAACATTGAAACTAGTTCAGGTACCTGGCCTATTCCGCTTACCATTTACTCTGGGCAACTTCCATGTTGCCTACAACCAAACCACAGCCCAGGTGCAATCCAGGGTATGTCAGAGAAGTCTCTGACATCAAGCAGTCTCAACATTTAAGGAGAACAGGATCAAGTCCAAACAGGATAAGCAAATGCATCAGAAACCCAATAAGTTTACCCACAATGATTTGATATGTAACATTTGCAATCTGACCTGCAAATTGAAATTGCTTTAGCATTATATATGAGATACATATTAACCTGGCCAGAGAAAAATCAGATTCCTTACTAAACACATATCCATCAAAGTGACGGAGAGTCCATCATCAACACTGAACATCATTGCCACAAGCTCGATTGTCACTTTACATCGTGTATCTTGCAGTATTGTGCAGGAATTGTACAAAAATAGAAAAATGACATGAATTCTTTGTTTTAAGGTGGCAGATAATAACAACTCTGTCACATTTTAGAACTGAAGATATAAACAATGGAGCAGCTTTCTTAACGGTTAAGCGGTAGTACAAAGTCACCCAATAATTTTCACATGATTAAAGAATTTGTAATTTATTCAGTTTAACATTCATACATAAACACAGACTTTTCTTCATCTGCCTTGATAGGGTTGAAAGGATTTTGAAAATCTGCCTCAGATATACATCTTATGCCATTTGAGGTCCAAAGCTAGGATAAGGACTTTAGAAGATTCTGTTCCATAATTACACAAATTGTTGAAAATTCAAGTAATGGCTTGTTGACCTCATTCTAGATACTCAGCTTGAACTTAGTTGCATGTCTTAACGATTCCATTATTTAAGATTGCAGGATAAGAAATCATGGGTGGAATCCACTGTGGTGAGTTGTGGATGAGAATTCCCACAGTCTTCTTCCCTCCACCCCGAATAATTCCATGAGAGAAAGGCCTGTGGATGATCTTCCCACCCTGTCACGAACAGACACTGTTAAAGGGACAATTATTACTGTTGTGAATGAGATTACAGGAATGCACTATACCTCTATTCACACCACTTCATGTGTTACCATATAAAACCTGCAAATTGTAGCGAAGTCCTGACATAACAATCAATTGTATACTTTTTTTATATTACTGTAGTCCTGGAATGAAAAGATTCATCAACCAAGTATCTTGAACTGAAACAAAATTATTGATATATTATGCAACAAAATCAGTTCACTTAAGACACAGAATCAGTTAATACAAACCATTTGTAATGTGAAAAGATAGACATTTTCCCCATCATATAATCCAAAACAAACATACCCACAAACACAATGGGGAAAGTGGATAAATTGGATTTCTCATTGTAGAGATTCACTGGCCAAAAAGCGCTTTTCTTTTTAATAGGTTGATCTGGATTCCTTGCATGTGTGGTCAAATCACTAATACACAGTTATCTCTGGTGTCTCGACAGACACAGCTTGTTCAGAAATTACAGCATTATGAAGTTCTTCCAGTTGTCCTTCCAGGAGAACAATTAGGTTTCATGCTAATCTTATGACAAACATTATTTTTTCAGAAACAGGAGATTCAGAAAAAGGACAGTCTTCCTCACAGGCTTTTTGTGGCTGAGTAAATCCAGATACCAAAAGAACACTCCACGCTCCTCACTGTTCAAACAGAAGTGGTCTATCACAATACAAATAGTTTTCACAAGACTCGAAATTCCAAAAAAACACCTTGTCAATAAAACTTTCAATGGCCAATGGCCTTTCAGGTACATTTTCTTGCAAATAACTAATCCAGATACCCACATTGAACATGGAGTACATCTTTTTGCTTCCCATTGAGAAATATAAAGTGTCTTCATAACAGTATCCACTTTAGGATCATATTCTGCCACTGCTTGCCTTATCTCAGTGGTGACAGGAGGCACAGCATACATGGAACCCTAAAGGGGTTACTTGCCACCTCCAAGATAGTGAAGGAATCCATTCTTCAAAGGTATTTATAGCGTGGTTAAGGCATCCACATGGAGAAGGGGTGGCCTGTTAACAGTAACTTTCCTACTTTTCCTGCTGAAACCCCACATTGTATAAACTGCCTCCACCATCCTTCACCTGTGCCTGGATCCATCAGCAATGCTGTATCTTATGTCGTGGCATACTGGCAGCAGCCATACGTTCCCCGGTGGCATTGCTCAATGTAGAAAAACCGCTAGCCTCTGTCTGGCTGGCAGCTCTCAGTGGGTGGAACTTCCTTGATCGTGGCAGAAGGCTTTCCAGTGATCTGTCAAGTGCCTGTGATGCAGAGTTGAAGAAGGGTTACACCTGAAATCGTTGACTTCTCCACCTCCTGATGCTGCCTGGCTTGCTGTATTCCTCCAGCCTCCTGTATGACTATAGGGCTGCTGTCGGCTCTCGAATCGGGGCTAAGAACCCCATCGCTCTATTAACTCAAGCCCACACATTTGATGAGTGGTTTCCATCTGCATGTACAATCGGCAAATATTTGAATGGATGTATTTCCTTCAATGACAGCAAATTAGCATAGGTATTTAGGCACTGGAGAATTTCTTTCCAAGTGTGCAACACTAAATTTATCACGATGAGCCAGATCTTTAGAGCTATTGTCTCGCAGTGCCAAGTGTTGACACTTGTCACTAAGCTCAAGGCAAAACGTCCACATAGACTGAACAATTTCTATATCAAAGATTTCACCATTACTGACATAAGTTTCAATTTGACTCCTTGTCAAAGTGATCTCATTGTTTAGCAAAATGAGGTTAACCAACCAATCACACTAAAACAGTCTTAGGCTGCAAACCAGGAAATAAAATGCACTGATCATCCTTCACCTTTTGTAGATTTACACAGAGTGAAATAGATGTTCAGATCATACACATTTGAAGCTTAAATCACATTTTAAAATTTGAATATGTATTAAAACATACAATTTTAAATGGACTGGATTTTTTTTCTCTAGAGAAATATGGAATTAGTTTTCCTCAGCCAAAGAGATTATTCGTCAGTGTTACAACATTAAAAACCCAGTCACACCTCACCATGGTAACTTTGGGTTAGGGTGGTGGTTAAGAGCAATATTACAGCATAAAAGTTCTTTGTTCAGTCATTTCAAACTGATTACAGTTTGAGGAAGTTCGACCGTACACCCTAATGAAACGCTTAAAATCACTAACAGCAACTCCCACATTTGTCTCCATATGTGCACAATTGCAAGAGATTACTTTTGTTTTAGAGGAATATCAGTGGCATTTTTCCATCGTCATTGCCAGCACAAAATAGCGAGAGAGTTCGAAAATAGAGGCAGGGATGTCTTGCTGCAATTATACAAGGTATTTGTAAGACTATACCTGGAACATTGTGTGCAGGTCAGGAAGGTCTCCTTATCTGACGAAGGATATTGTGATTATTGAGCGAGTGCAAAGAACCAGACTGATTCCTGGGACAGAGGGACTGACATACAGTGAGAGATTGGATCTGTTAGGACAATGTTCACAACAGTTTAGAAGAATGAGGGGGACCTCATCAAAACCCAGAACATTTTAACATAATTAGGGTGCAGGAAGGATATTCTCAGTAACCAGTTCAGAACTGTCTCAGTCTGAGAATAATGGGTAGGCCTTTTAGGATTGAGATCAGAAGAAATTTCTTCACCCAGAGAGTAATGAGTTTGTGGAATTCACTGCTCCAGGAAACTGTTAAAACCAAAGTTTAAAATCACACAACACCAGGTTATAGTCCAACAGGTTTAATTGGAAGCACACTAGATTTCGGAGTGACGCTCCTTCATCAGGTGGTTGCTTTCACTCCAAAAGCTAGTGTGTTTCCAATTAAACCTGTTGGACTATAACCTGGTGTTGTATGATTTCTAAATTTGTACATCCCAGTCCAACACTGGCATCTCCAAATCATGTTAAAACCAAAACATGGAACACTTTTAAGAAAGGGAAAGATATAGCTTTTGCGAACAAAGGGATCAAAGGATATGGGGAGAAAACAAGAACAGCACGATCATATTGCATGGCAGAGCAAGCTTGAAGGGTTATTTTTCATGTTTCTATATAAACTGGGCGCAAAAGGAAAAGACCTTAAGATCTGTAAATCAGAGACTTCAATGTTTTGGGACTGAGGCAGATAGATAGTTGATAAGCAAATGGCTAAAAGATTGACGGGTCAGATGGAAATGTGGAATAATCAGATGATCTATGATTTAATTGAAAAGCATAGTCGGCTCGAGTGGCCTACTTCTGCTCCTAATTCGTATCTTCATAGTCAACTGACCCAGTTTAATTTGTATGGCCCAACTACAAAATCAGGCTAACACAGGAAACCAGAAAACAATGGTGAGATTTTAAACTTTCGTATCAGGCGTGGGAAAGAGATATGTATCAATAATAGTAAAGGGGATACGGTATTGAATAACATTTTACAATCCTGTCAATGCTCTCTAATGACCCCCAACTCTAGGACACGCCCTGCCCCAGTCTCGCCCCATTCCTGCCTCAACCCCGCCCCCTCCTGCCCCTGCCAGTCTACGCCCCGCCTCCTCAAGCCCCGCCCCCTTCTATCAAAGCCTCGTTCCCTCCTGTCGCTAGCCGCAGGCACTCCCCACACCGTCATTCTCTGGTTACGTCATAACGCGGCCCACCCCTTTCCACACAGTCCTCGCCCACTGCAAGGCCCCGCCCTGTCTATCAGAGCCCCGTCCTGGCCTAGGCCCCGCCCTCTCCCGTCCCAATTTCCGCCTGCTGCAGGGCAGACCACACTCACTATATGTCCCGCCCTCTCCTGCCAAAGGCCTCGCCCCCTGGCCGCGCCTGGACCCGTCCGCCACAGTGCTCTCAGAATCCATCACGTGAACTCCCACAGGCCCCGCCCGCCGCATTCCAGGCTCCACCTCCCATCCCCGCCGCGCCCCCTTTTCATCCCACCCCACCCCCCCCCCCCAACACGCATGTTGGTCACCTGACTCCAGCCCAGCGGCCGCCATTTTCTGTCGCTCTCTGTAACCTGTAAGGGGGGTAAAAGAGTGCGGAGGCAAGATATCTCATAGTTATCAATGGCTGGTTGGCGCCTTACCTTTCCTTTCCACCGTTAAGTACAGATTTAAGAGACAAAAACTGGCATGTTTCGCAGCATTGGTTGTTGCTGAAGGAGCGACGGGTTTGTGCAGCGCTGAAGAGGTTCCCGGAGAAAGCCGACCCGAAGGAACATGGCTCTGAAAATTGTGAAAGGCAGTATTGACCGAATGTTTGACAAGAATTTGCAGGACCTGGTACGTGGCATCCGGAACCACAAGGAAGATGAGGTGAGCTGGAGCTCTTTTTGCGGTCGCGGTCACCGTCACATCCCTCGCAGACGTGAATGAGGAGTGTTTAAAGAAACACGATAAAAGTAACTGCAAATGAATGCACCCAAGGCCTAGCGATGACAGGAACGGGACAAACCGATCTTTCCCTTCCTCACTTCGGCCCGACGCTTGGAATAGTTCGTTTCCGTCTGGAAGCTGGGCTGTCGGGCGAGTTGCTGCTGTTGTCAGGAACTCCCAAGAATCGGCACCACCTTTATCCTTCTTACCCTGGCATTTAATTTCCTCGCGAAAATGTAAATTCTGTGTTGTAGGAAATGTTGAAAGTTATTTTATTTCGCATTGCCACCCCCTTTCCATTTCTCCTTCAAATGTAACATTTAATTTTGATCAAATTGACAACTGACAGTTCAGGGTCCAACTGTGTTTTGGTCCATCAGCTGATACTTTTGCTCTCACTCTGGCCTGATCGCCAAGCGACATACGTGTTCAAGCTTCTGACTTTGCTGTCACCTAATTGTTTACTTAATGGTGCAAGAAAATGCTTAAGATTTGTTAATACTTGGCATATGTAAATGGAAGATATGCAAGTATTGATGTCGTGATGATTTGCTGTAATTTTAAATTTCTCAAGGCATTTCATTTTGTTTTGACATTGTTGTTCGTTTATGAAAATGGTCATTCACTTTCATTTAGTTGTTAAACCTTTGGTCATTCCAATAGACCTGTGGCTTAATCCTTGTTTGATAATTCTGATACAGTTTTTTTTTGTTTCTTTTAGCTATTGACCAAATTCACTCACTTGCCCACTTTTTATGTTAGACATAATAGTGCTTTTCAAAATAGATGTTTTGTATATAGTGGAAAGTTTGCTCTTCCAACTGAGGTATAGCTGTACTCACTCTGCTATGATAGTTTATATTTCAGTACTAGGTTCAAATGTTTTGTTTTAAGGTAGTGAATGGAACATTAATGATTGAAGTTTTGTGCTACTTGACAAACATATACAGATTTCATCAGATTTTGATTAGTTCACACGTGCTGTTAACTCATCAATTATGTTGAAATATTTAAGCCCTAGTTATTCATTATAAAATGTTGGTTGGATCGCTGATTTAAAGAACTAGTTTCCCTTTGTCTTTTGTCGGTGAATATGTGACATGAGGGGGAAGGGTAAGATGGGTTTAATGGCACATGTTATGTTGGGATGGGGCAGGCTTGTTGGGCCAACTGGTGATTCCCCAGTCCAGGACTGGAGCGCTTAAAATTTGTGGTTGACACTGCATGTTTTGTGAAGGACATTATGTTGTTAGATGTGCCATCGTGCAAATGAAAGCCGTCTGACTATTCAGGTGGGCATTAACATTTCAATAGCACTAATTAGTAAAAGATCAGGGAGTAAATTCTGATGTTCTAGTGATCTTTTCCTCCACGATCATCATCTTAAAAACCAATGTCTAGTCCCTATATTGGCTGTGAGAACATGTATGTAAAACACTTCAAAAATACTTTCACTGTAGCATTGTTTGAATAGTTGTGAAAGGTGTAACAGTGGAAATGTTGATTTTTCTGTTTTAAAGAAATCAGATTGAAACAGTCATACTGCTGCAAGGAAATATTGTTAAGAAAATAATGTCTAAGTTAAAATTGTCAAAAGTAATTTGATCACTTTCAAAAAAAGCTTACGTTGAAATTGCTTTGCATTTTGAGTGGTTATATGCTTTTCAGAAGCAGCACAATCCCAAAATCTGAAATCATCTGCAGTAGGGATTCCAATGACAGCCCTTGAACCTCAGTGTTTTGATTATTTCATTTAAAGTGAAGCTTCTAAATTATGTTTAGTGTGTTTGCTTCATTTGATTAATGTAAGCTATAAGTATTTGGATATGTATTTAAACTTTGTGCAGGTTCCTGAAGTTCCACCCACCCATGGCTCTATGCACCAGAGGAAATTACAAAAAATGGAGAAAGGAAATATCTGTGGAATTGATTTAGGATGGTAGCAAAGGAGAAGCTCAATCTGTCGGGCTGAAATTCTGTGGTTCCACACTTTTCATTCTGCATAATACTGTGTAACATTATTTCATTCATTGTAGAGAGTATGTGATTGCATCATCTGACGTTGGTGATATTGCAAACCATTTAAATTGAATTTACATGACTAAATGTAGCCCACAGATATTGATTATTGACATTTTCTAAGGCTGCAGTTTTGCTTTAACTCTGTTGATGCAAAAGTGCTAATGGCCAGTTTGGTGAATCATATCACCAAATGCATTTTAAATCAAAGTTGTATAATTCTTTCTAATAACTGGAAAGCATGACCTCTGTGTGCTGCACATTAGCTATAGCAATCTTCTCACTGTCATTTAGGAGCAGCCTATCAGTGTTCCATGAAAATGATCAAGCTAGTCGTTTTTTAAGAAACTGCATTGCAGTTAACTAAATGTTTAGAATTTGTTTCACTTCAGAAAGACACCCAAGTGTTGAATGGTGAACTTTAAAGTTGAGGTTGGGGAAACTTCTGTTGTTACACCATCTTTGTCATTTGGAATATTCACGAAAGCATCTTTGGGCACTGGAACTGTTCATGGTCGAGGTTTGGAAGGAATTCTGCTTAAAAAGATTTGTTACTAACTTGTGACTTGCAGTTTTGACATTGCAAGCCAAAGAAATCGTTGCCTTACTTAATGATTTACTGTTCTTGTGCCTAAACTAGGAAACATTTTTCATAAATGTGGTGACTTGATTAATTCAGAACTCAGTTTTCATTTATGAAAGCAAATCTTGTGTCCTTGTGAGGTGAATTTCCATATCGGTTGTAATTTTAGAAGTTAATATGTACCTTTAGACATGAAGTCTTCAGTTTTGTATTATAATCCTAGCTGATAGTAATACCGCTCAGGTCAGGTTCAAGAATCAAGCCTGGTTTGGTAGATCATATGGTTGTTGCGGTTGGTAAGCATGGTTGTTAGTCCCCAGGAGTTCAGTTGGCTGGACAACTGGATTATTGTACAAAGGAATGCCAACAGTGAGGGTTCGATTGTGACTGGAGATGAGGCTATCGTGAAAGACTCTTCTCAACTTCTCCCTGTTACCTGTGGCGAGGTGACTGTCTCTGTAATGAGTCAGTCGTCTCTCTACGGTCAGGTAAGACGATGGTAAATGTACCTTTTACCTTTTTTTTGTCACTGAAATATTCTCACATGAGGCTGCAAGTGTTCTTTAGCAACAGAATATGACTTCATGACACATTAAATAAGCAGAGCTATGTAAGAAAAATGTTAACACAAATCTTAAAACAAACTTAATTGCTGCTTTACGGTTTTCTTCCTTTGGACTGCTGAAATAATTTTCTTTAAAAGACTCCTTTTGAGTCTGCTAGTTCGAACCCTACTCCATTCCAATGGCCTAAACATCTGTCCAGAAACCACTGCCAAGGTGTTTAGTTCCCCTGAACTAGTTTAAACAAAACACTGAACAGTCGTCCTGCTAAGAGAAAGTCTGTTTTCCAAATGAGCCCTGGGTTCATACAAACTGAGCCTTTGAGCCTTCTGTTGAGAACTTAAATCTAATATCTACTTAGAATAAATGTTTCAAGACAATTAATTTATCTGTCATAAACCCAGGTGTACAAATATTTGTAAATGGATTAACATTTGGTGGGAATAAATCAGGCATATGCTGCAGTCATAGAAATGGACATACTTTGGCTATAGTCCATATTACATTTTTAACTTTGAAAACAAAATGTTCATGCAATGGTCAAAAATCCATTTTTCTCTTTTAAATCTAAATCCCTAAAACAGGAATAATATGCACATTTATGAAAGTTGACAGGGTTGTAGGGGCTGTTGCCTGTGTATCCTTTCTTCAGTGCTGAAAGCAGTTTGATTTTGCCGTGTAACTCTAGACCCATTATGTTTGTGTGTTGTTCCAGAGTGACTGACTTGCACAAAGCAACTTTTGGGATTTTGTTGCCTTCATCTGGGGAAGTGAAAGTGTAAGAAATGGTGGTCAGTTTGCTGTGCATTTCAGCACATTGAGCGTGTGTGTCGGTTTGTGAAATAAATAATTTTTGTGCATTATTTGGAAACATGTTTGTATTTTAGTAGTTATGGCATGTTTCGTTGGCATTGATATCAAATTATTGTGATGATGTTCAGAATTGCAATCAGTCGTAGCAATTTGTCCATTCTTGGTTTTGTTTTCAAGGTATACTTGTAGAGTTTAAAAATATTTATTGCTGAGCGAAGAACGCATGGTAATTTGAATGCATTATATTTATCAACACAGCATATTTTCCTCTGGTAGGAAATATTGCATTCTAAGTATCTGACCAAGAGTTGTATTCAAATCAAATCAGTGAATAAACATAACAATATTCTTGTGTACTATGCATTTTTATTGTAAAATACAAGCCTGAAGGAGAGACACTTCAATTTTAATCATGAGAATTAGCAACCATTGAAAGCATGGGAAGATGAACTTTTGTACCAACATCTATGTGGAGGTGAAATTGTCCTATTTTTATAGGACAATTCATTAACTTTGTGCCACTGGTCAAAAACAAAAAAACATTTTTGCCTGGTGCATAATTAATAGCAAGTTTGTTCGTATTATGTGACCAGAAGCGTTTAGAAAACAGATATGCTAAATTCCAGAAGGGAATTTCAATGAGATGACTCATTCTTCTGATAGCATAAAAATAGCAAGTGCTTTTTACAGATATTTATTGACAGTGATATTAATATCTGAATCTTATGCATGCTTTTATGTGCCATTACAGATTGAGATGTAGGAAAATATTCAAATCTAGCTTTGAGAATATCAGGCTTTAACAGATACAGAAAATAGCATTGCAAAGTCTGGTTTTGAATTTTTGTTTAAATATTTGTTGCTAGTAGAAATGACTTAATCTCTTGGATATTTTGACATTTTAGGACATGACCTTAACTTTCCCTATCACACCAAAGATTCATGTCCTGTCTCATCACTTTTTTGATGGTCTATTCTCTCAGCTTTGTGCATGCCATTGCCTTGTCCCTGCAACCAAGTTTTGAAGTTGAACATTACAGGGCATCTTTAAGGCTAAAACATGTCAAATAAGGGCAAACTGGAAAGGGAAATGAAGATAACATTTTAATATATTTTGTGTTTATTGCTAATCATTTGTGGCATTCATGTCCTTTCACTTATAATTGTGAAGAGCTTATTGCAAATTATTACCAATTCTCAGCTGCACCTCGTGTTGCTGTTATTCAAACATGAAACCTGTACAGAATTATGTTCAAATTTCAACGGCCGTTTGGTTCAACTGATCAATGACTGTATTTGTTTTCCAGTTGAGCAGTTGGTTTTCATTTCTCCCGTTGAAAGATTTAGTTGTAATATTAAGGATATGGACAGTTTTCATCTTGGGTGAAAATTAAACTTAAAGCATTCCATAATTTAAGCTTCCAATTTCTTTAGAAGATAAAAGTTTGTTATGCAACCCATTAGTATTTTTTTCTTTAAACTAATAGTGGCACAAGATTTTTTTTATAAAAACTGTTACTGTTGGTTGCAGTTTTGAACTTCAGTCTGCAGCAAGAGATAGTCAGCGTAATGATAAATAACTGGCACTGAGGAACTGAAATATTTGGACCACTTAGTACACATCAGATGTTTTGCTTCAGAGAGAGGCAAGACTGAATATCAGATATCTGATTTAGACTATGAAGTATCTAATCATGTGCCCATCCATTGGAAATGTGAACTGATGAATAAAGGAAAAGGTGCCATTCTTCTGCCTAGGTTAGGTAGCTTCTGGCTGTGGAGCTAAGACTCAAAATTACAGGCACATAGTTTGACTGAACTTTCCTGATGCAGTGCATTGACAATTGTAGCACAAAAAAAAGTCACTTTCTCCACTGGTTCAGCATTCACAAATGACTAGCTCTGGTTCATTCCCACAGCTTAATTGAAATGTCATTAATTTTTTTTTACATCCAATAGTACTAGAGCAATCTACCTGCACAGAAGTAATTCAACTATATTTCTAGTGACACTCTGCTCACTGAGCTGATTTCCCTTAAAATGTAGTTTGTAGAACTTGATTGAACTTCACTAGAACTACAAATTGGGAGAGGTTATTTTAGTATTACTTCATGCTGCTGTACAATAATAATTCTTACAAATGCCCTGTAAAATGCTGAAAGCTTAAAATTTCACTGTTATAAAAACTTCTCATAATTCCATTGTAAGCATAGGATCCTTCCACTGCAATGCTACTTACTTGATCAAGGGTAGAAGATTAAGTACACTGCAGCCAAATCTTTGTTAATAGATACTTGAGTGAAAAACAACAAGTTACTATTATGCATTGTCATAGTAAAAGCTAATGTAGTGACTGGACAATCTAGCAGTGTCCATTAACAAACTTGATGTAATTATCCCTGTCTATTACTGTGTTGGTCTGTTTGTGCATTCTGATAATGTATTTAAGTGTTGTTAACAAACCAATTATTGTGTGGGACATAATTATAATGGTAAAGTAAGCAAGACTGTCATAATTTTTCACCATCTATTTATTCTATAGACAAGGCCATCGTAGGTTTTACTAGTTTCCAGTGATAACTCCAAGGGAGTTTCTAAAATAGTTGAGTCTGTTTTAGTTTTGGGAAGGATAATTCTTCAATGTGTTTAACTCGATTTGAATGGAGGCCACTCTTCAAAAGAATGAATGTTGAAATTAATTTTGAGAAAGTTTTGAGCGAGCTGCAACTTAGTAGACACAACTAAACTCTCTTTAATTCTAAGAAAATAATTAAAAATAAAGAAATGTTACCTTGTGGCAACTCAATTAAATACTAACTAACAGGAAATAGTTTGATCAGGTTATTTAATGAGGAAATAGGCACATCCTGATTTCTCAGAACTGAATTTCTTACAAATTTGTGGCTTTTACACATCTGTTCATTTTTCTTTGGGGCAAGGGAGAATTGGTCAGATCATCAAAGCCATTGAAAGAAGTAAGACCTGATGTAATACAGATCTCTTCTCGCTTCAGCACACGTTTCTTTTTGTTTTCAGATGGAGAGAATATATATTTAATACTACTTGTCACCTTCCACATGAAGCTGTTCCAAACCTGTAATGCCCTATACGTTGAACTCGAGTTTGAATAAGCTTCATTGTTGGCTTCCCATCTCCCAAAAGCTCAAATACAAAACTTCTCATTCATACCACCCCCACCCCACTTGCCTAGCTCTCCTCTGCCTTTATTGGTGGCTTGTCAGGTGCCTGGAATACTTAGATTCAACCCTTCAGTCATCTCCTTCCTTGAAACCTAAAACCAAAAACTGTTGATGGCTGAAGATTGAAAACACAAACAGAAATTGCTGGAAGAAACTCCAAATCTGGCAGCATCTGTGGAGAGAAAGTAGACTTAATGTTACAGGTCCAGAGACCCTTCTAAAGAACTGAACCAATATGAATATTGATTTTTATTTTAAAAATTGCTCAAAGCTAAATCAGGATGGGTGCAGCTGTTGTCATGGGCATGCCCTCTGTTGTTTGATTAGGATGGGACTTTAATGCACTGAAATCCATCTTGAGCAAATAGTAAAGGAGATTTTCATTGGTCACTGAGTAATTGCCCAGACAAGCGGTTACAGTTTTTAATTGGACATTTTCAAACCTCTTAATAAAATGGATTTTACTAACTTGTTTTAGAAATCTTTTATTAAAGAATTCCTTTCTTTATTGTAAATTCTTGCTGTTAATCCAGTCTCTAAAATTTAGAGTTAAATACAGGCATTGAAATGTCCACCAAAGAGTGTAAATTTATTGTAAGCTAATACAAAATGATAGAGATTAGAGGTCTCTCTTTGTGGTTAAAAGGAGATAGATACCGATCTCTATGGGCTTTACAAATGACTCAGCTTTGTTGCATGTTGTCACTCACACTTATGCTTAGGAAATCTGTTTGTTTGAAATTTAAGACTAATGTTAAACAGAAGTTTCAAACTGACCAAGATTTGGATGAAAAGTCTTAGCTCAACTCTTCTTAGATTTTTATTAAATGGTGCTAGATAAGGTGTGATATATCAGTGGTGAGCAATGGCACATTCAGGATTTAATACAATGCAGCAAGATTCTTGATATTAAAGTGAAAACCTGTAACACAGTAGTCAGCGACTTTCTTTAATCAAATTTGACTTGAAGCAGATATATCTTGAGTATTGTACATGTGTTTCCACGCGGCAACTTCTGGTCAAGGCAGGAGTTGTAGAATTTCCTTTTTCTTTAATTTTCTCCCTTTATTTTCATTTAAAAGCTGGCAAAATTCCAATGAAAAAGTCCTAAAAACTTCATTGATGAAGGAAATTATCTGTTGTCCGAAAGCTTTGAAAGAAAGATAAGTATCAGAGTAATATGTCTGGGGAAAATTTAATGATTTCATAGGAGGAAATTGGATTCTTCTTGTTGCCAGTGCGTTTTTATTTGTATCAAGTTTTGCAGTAGTTGATTACATTTTTAAATTGACAGTCGCCTTGAAGTTTTGTTTTTCCCTTGGCATTGGCACCTTTTAAAATCTGTTTTCTTAGCTTTTTTTATTTAGTCATGGGATGTTGGCATTGATTCAGTCAGCATTTACTGTCTATCTCCATTTACCCAGAGTCAACTCCACTGCTGTGGGCCGGGAGTCACATGTAGGTCAGACCAGGTAAGGACCGCAGTCTGCTTCATGGAACAGTATGAGTGAACCAGGTGGGTTTTTCAGATGAGCAATAATGGTTTCCTGGTGGTCATTAGGTGGCTCTTAATTCCACCATCTGCCAGAACAATACCGCTGAACCATTGCTACCTCTACATTTGGATTGTACATCCATCCATTCATTCTTGAAGTTGTATATGTAAACAGGTTATTGTCCCTGTTAAGTCACTACATGGTAACATACTTAGAATTCTACTGTTAAGGAATGTTCAGGGGAAATTGGAATCTTCAAATATTATGGCATGTTGCTTCTATGTTATATAGACCTTGGGTTCTTCACATTGGAAACTGAACTTGTGCTTATACCATACAAAGTAGGAAGTTAATGAAAAGCCTCCACAAATTTACTTCAGTATTTCTGGGTTGGTTTGTTTTTAAAAGGACTGAGATATGGAACCTTGTATTTGGAGCGGAGAAAAGAAACTGCATATTGTTCAGTTATTAACAAGTTTTAAATGTAGAGGGAATTCAAGGTTCATGTTAAGTTGAAGCAAATTGCATTTCAGAATTTCGTATTATAGAGGAAAGGAAATCAAATATTTTTAAACCTCAAAATCAAATTGTTTTAATTGATACAAACTTGTTGAAAGTCTTCGTCCTTTCACCTGTCCATGGATTTAATAGACTGGAATTGTGAACTGAATCAATTGACTGGCTGTTAGCAACTTGGAAGGAATTACTCAAATATATGTAGGGCTCTGAAATCAAGTCAAGCATAGTTATTTAGCTTATTCCAAGAATTCTTTGGCCAAATTTGCCTTGTTTAATATTTTACTGAACTGCTTTTAAAAATTGAAGTGTAACATTAAAAGTTGAACTTGAGTAGCATGAAATGCCTCCCTGTAAAGTTTCCTTGCATAAGTAGCATTTTAATGTGAAGTGAAAATAAGCAAAAGGGTAATATTGAGGTTCATTGGAAAACTTGAGTTCTGTTTAGTTTTTGTGTCGATCAACAATTCTTCAAGACAACTTAGTTTGTCAACACTCAACAGTGTTAATGCAAACAAGAAAACAAATTAACATTTAATGTGTCAAAAGTCCACCCCCCCCTGCTGAGTGTGTGTCTCCACCCTCCCCTGCTCTCTGTCTGTCAGATGTATTGCTTCCCCCCCCCCCACCTCCCCGGTCTGTCTGTGTGTGCCTCTCCTCTCCTTATCAAACTAGTGTGTTAGGTTAGCAGCAGTTAGCTGTACTGCTGAACAATAAAACTTCGAACACAACATCCTCTCAATGTGGTTTAGCATAAAAGTGTTATGTTCTGTAATGCAATTAATAGTTTTAATCGTGTTTATCATTATCAAATACTTTGTTTTTGAGAATGGTTAATTATTTTGCCATTGTTTGAGTTACCATACATGTCTGAAATCTGACCCATCTTCCATGTGATATAATGTCATGGGCTGTTTGCACTATGCCTCTGAATTTCACAAGGTTTGAAGTACCATGGTTACACCATGGAGGCTGACACACGATCTACTTTGTTGTCTTTACTTGTGCTAATGTTACTGTCGTATCAAATTCCTTTGGTGACTTTTTAAGTAAGATCGAGCCTAATGCTGAAAGTAGGCTTTTGGTTTCAGCATCAACCAATCAACATAAATATTTCCAACTTCCAAAAACCAAGAGGAAAATAAAATTATTTGCTTCACTCGCTTGAGCTGGAGTGAATGTTAATGGGTTAGTGTTCTTGCAGGACTTTGGTAGTGGTGTTTGTGTTAGCATTTACTTGAGCTATCTATTCAAAGTATATGTACCGACTTGTCTAGCCTGTGAATCGCTGTGGTGGAGCTCACGTGGATAATGGTTTTGAAACTTATTACATTTATTTTCCCTTGAGGTTAAAATATTTGGGTGAGTACCAAGAATAATAGCTATTTCTAAGGCTCAAATTGAAGTTTTGGTTTCATTTCTTTGCTTGATTTTCCTTTGTTGTTGTATATTTATTGGTATCAAACTGTTAATCATGTGAGATATTGTTTCAAGTTATCTTCACTAACTCAGCAGTTCACTATATTCATTAACACTAGGTCCCTGTTCATTGATTTACAACCCTTTACTAACCCGTAGTTCACTATAACCATGGTTTCGTTGATTCAGTTACAAAACCTATTTTGTAGTAAAGTCCTCTATTACAGTTTAGACTAAAGTTAAAATATCCCTTTCATCTTGCACCCTTATCAGGCCTATTTCTACATTTGATGTGGAGGAGCTGGTGTTAGACTGGGGTGGGCAAAGTTAAAAATCTCACCTCAGGTTATAGTCCAACAGGTTTAATTGGAAACAGTTTTTGGAGGGCTGCTTCAGGTGGTTGTGGAGCAGGTCCATAAGATAGAATTTATAGCAGAAGACTGCAACGTCATACAACTGAAATGATATGTTGGACAAACCTAGTTTGCTGTTAACTCTTTCATCTTTTAGAATGGGGTGCAAGTTTCGGTTCATTAATATGTAAGTCCGAGAACTACTTTCAGTCACATTCTTGAGATAACTTAAGGTTTTATTAAAGAGAAAGTGACATATCAGCTCAGACGATGTGTTAAAGGTGTGCGGTCAGAGTCTATCTGTATCCCAATCTTGAGTCAGACTGGTATCCAAAGAATGAAGTTATAAAATATCACATGGACTGACTGCCTGCAGATTGTGTTTTTTTTTGAGCAAAATAGAATGTAATTCTGCAAATGCACATTCAGCCCCATAGTCCTATGTGTGTTTGTGTGTGCGCATGCTTGGTAAAGTGTCCATGACTGAGTGTGTGTGAGAGAGAGAAAGAGAGGGGGGGGGTGGAAAAGAGCAGTGTAGTGGGGTCACCTATAGTGTGACATGAACCCAAGCTCCTGGTTAAGGCCATCCTCGTGGGTACTGAAATTGGCTGTCAGCCTCTGCTTGGTTGCTCTGCGTTGCTGCATATCCTGACCTCTGCTTTGGAGGGTGGTCACCCAAAGATCCAAGCCCATATGTCCCTGACCACTGAAGTGTTCTCTGACTAGGAGGGGACACCCCTGTCTGGCGATTGTTGTGCAGTGTCCATTTCAGTGTTGTTGTAGCATTGGTTGATCTCGTCAATGTATCATGCCTTGGGCAATCCTTGCCTGCAGCATGTAAGAAAAACAATGTCAACTGAGTCACATGAGTGCCTGCCACATACATGGTGGGTAGTGTCCTCATGTGTAATGGTAGCATCCATGTTGCCACTCTTGACACATTTTGCAGTGGCTGACATAGCTGTAGAGTGTTGTGGGCAATGTTGGCATAGAGATGTACAGTACAGAAACAGACCCTTCAGTCCAACTCATCCATGCTGACCAAATAACCCAACCTAATCTAGTCCCACCTGCCACCCCCTGGCCCCCATCCCTCCAAACCCTTCCTATTCATATACCCATCCAGATGCCTTTTAAATGTTGCAATTGTACCAGCCTACACCACTTCCTCTAGCAACCCATTCCATGCATGCACCACCCTCTGCATGAAAAAGTTGTCCCTTCGGTCTCTTATATCTTTCCCCTCTCATCCTAAACCTATGTCTTCTAGTTCTGGACTCCCTGACCCCAGGTAAAAGACTTTGTCTATTTATCCTATCCATGCCCCTGATGATTTTATAAACCTCTGCGGTCACCCCTCAGCCTTCGCTCCAGGGAAAACAGCCCCAGCCTGTTCAGCCTCCCCCAACTGCTCAACTCCTCCAATCCTGGCAACATCCTTGTAAATCTTTTCTGAACCCTTTCAAATTTCACCACATCTTTCCGATATGAAGGAGACCAGAATTGTGCACACAATATTCCAACATTGCCTAACCAATGTCCTATACACCACAACATGACCTCCCAACTCCTGTACTCAGTATTCTGACCAATAAAGGAAAGCATACCAAACTCCACCTTGGCTATCCTATCTACCTGTGACTCCACTTTTGAGGAGCGATGAACCTGCACTCCAAGGTTCCTTTGTTCAGCAACACTCCCTAGGACCTTACCATTAAGTTATAAATCCTGCTAAGATTTGCTTGTCCAAAATGCAGCATCTCGCATTTATCTAAACTCCATCTGCCACTCCTCAGCCTATTGGCTCATCTGATCAAGATTCCATGTAATCTGAGATAACCTTCTTTACTGTCCACTACACCTGCAATTGTGGTGTCACCTGCAAACCTACTTAACTGTACCTCTTACATACAAATCATTTATATAAATGGTGAAAAATAGTGGACCCAGCACTGATCCTTGAGGCACTCCACTTGTCACAGGCCTCTAGTCTAAAAAACAACCCTACAACATCATCCTCTATCTTCTACCTTTTGAATCTGTATCCAATTGGCTAGTTCTCCCTGTATTTCATTAGACCTAACCTTGCCAACCAGTTTCCCATGGGGAACCTTGTCGAATGCCTTGTTGAAGTCCATATAGATCATAGCTACCGCTCTGCCCTCATCAATCCTCTTTGCTTCTTCAAAAAAGTCAATCAAGTTTGTGAGACATGATTTCCTATGCACAAAGCCATGTTGACTATGCCTAATCAATCCTTGCCTTTCCAAATACATGTACATCTTGTCCCTCAGGATTCCCTGCAACAATGTGCGTTCACCGGTCTATAGTTCCCTGGCTTGTCCTTACCACCTTGCTTAAATATTGGCACTGCGTTAGCTAACATCCAGGCTCCCAAGCACTGAGGATGTCACCTAGACAGGGGACGAAACGTTTGCAAGACAAATTCCCAGCTCGGCGAACAGAACCACAATAACCTCCAGTCTTCTAGCACCTCACCTGTAACTATCAATGCTACAAATAACTCAGCAAGGGGCCCAACAATCACTTGCCTAGCTTTCCACAGAATCCTAGGATACACCTGATCAGACCCATCTGATTTATCCACTTTTATGCATTTCAAGACATCCAACAATTCCTTCCTTCTCTGGAATATGGACCGAAGGCTGGGCAGTTGGTTATGAATAGTGGTCTGATTAAGGTTTGGCGGTTGTTTCGAGGTGGGAAGTGGAGATGTAGGGAAGGTCTTGGCAAGGTGCTCATCCTTATCGATAATGTGTTGCAGGCTGTGAAGAGCATTGTGTTTACTGTCGTCCCCATATTTTGCTCAAAAGCCACAGTCTGCATGCTGTCAATCCATGTAATATTTTATAAATTCTACTTTGGAAATAGAGCCAGTTTGACTCAAGATTATGATACAGATCCTCCTCACGCCTTTAAATGCATTGTTTGAGCTGAGATGTCACCTTTTTTTATAAAAGATCAAGGTATCTTGAGAATGTCACTTAAAAGAAATTCTGGGATTTACGTACTAATTAACCGAAATGTGCAACCCATTTTAAAAGATGAAAGATTTAATCGCAATCTAGGTTTATTTAACATGGCATTTCAGTTGCATCTCACTAATATTTTGTGATAAATTATCTTATGGTCCTGCTCCCCAGTTACCTGATGAGGGAGCAGTGCTCTGAAAGCTAGTGCTTCCAAAAAAGACTGTTGGACTAAACCTGGTGTTATGTTATTTTCAACTATTTCTACATCAAAAGCTGCCTCTGAATAGCTGTCAATATGGTAAACCATACCATCCCCATCAAGTTTGCTTGAAAGATTATAATATTGATAAGCCATCACCAACTGTGTCTTGACCGTGAATAGATTCCAGAAAACCAAACATTTTCCTCCAGTAATATGTATTTGTTAAATACCTTTTTATTGGGCCATTACGCCTTAGGAAACTAGCTGTCAAAACAGCGCTTAGGTGTAATTGAGTGAAACTCACCAGTAAATCCTAAACAAATCTCTCAACCCAGCTGTGGTAATCTGTTTAATATGCTTTATTCTTTAATTTGAAAATTGTACCTGTATTTTCATTAGTTAAAAAAATCTCACAACCAGGTTTAGTCCAACAAGTTTATGGGGAAATACTCGCTTTTGGAGCACTGTTCCTTCGTCAGGAAGCTGGCAGGGCTATGATCCTGCCCCTTTAGCTACCTGACAAAAGAGCAGCGCTTCGTAAGGTCGTACTTGCAAATAAACCTGTTGGACTAAACCTGGTTTTGTGATTTTTAACTTTGACCAAGCCAGTCCAACACTGGCACCACCTCATCATAATTTAGAGCATATCGGCCTAGCATTTTTACTAAAATTTACTAACTTAAAAGACAAAAGGACGAACATTTAATGATGCAAGCAGATCAAACAGATCACCTTAATCCTGTCATGAGTAGCACCCAGCATTTTAGAATATGTTTTAACCCATCTCCTCTCTGCCAGGGCAGAAGCCCCTCAAACCTTTATGTATTACAGATAAAACAATATAACAACTCAGGAAATTTTAATATATGTAACAACTATGTATACAAGGGATAGTGTAAGAACAGTATTTCGTAATTCTATTGCCGCCTCGAACTTGCACTGCTGAATGAAGGAGGCAATTTTCGCCATGCATTATACAGGTCACTCAACTTAAAATTTGTATATTTTCAAGGTTCTAACTTGCTGATAGCCAAACATCAGATGGTAGTAATCTAACCGTTGCTATGGAAAAGATGTTTCAAGTGTTTGATTGGGCAGACTCAAACTGGCACTCGGTGCTTCCATAACAAGTTTCAAGTATTGTAACTTGTAGCAGGGTGAGTGCACCCTACCGATGGGCCAGGAGACCAGGGGTCAAGTCCCACCTACTCCAGAGACTGATTAAATTAGATTTGATTCCCTACAGTGTGGAAACAGGCCCTTTGGCCCAACCAGTCCACGCCGACCCTCCAAAGAGTAACCCACCCATACCCATTTCCCTCTAATGCACCTAACACTATGGGCAATCTAGCATGGCCAAGTCACCTGACCTGCACATCATTGGACTGTAGGAGGAAACTGGATGAAATCCACGCAGAATGTGCGAACTCCATGCAGACAGTCGCCCGAGGCTGGAATTAAACCTGGGACCCTGGTGCTGTGAGGCAGCATTGATGACCATTGAGTCACCATGCCGCCGTTACTAAACTATTCTAAATTAGAAAATATCTGCTCTTGGTGCGGCTGTTGCAGGATGGATATGCAGCTGGGTTTGCTTCAGTTTAATGAAGTGTGAAAATTTGGGTCAATGTGCTTAAGTTCAATAATGCTTTTGAAATCAATGCTACCTGCTCTGGAGAGCTCAAGGAAAGCTATGTAAATCATTTGTTTTTTTTAAATTCAATAGTTCATGGAACATACGATTGGTTCCTGTGAAGTGAAGGATGGTCATGTGGTTTCATGTATGTTATAAACCTCTATAGCCCTCAGCCTCTGTGACACTGTAGGAAAAATAGCCCAGCCTCTCCCGATAGCTTAAACCCTCCAACATTGGCAATTTGGTTATCAATCTTTTCTGAACCCTTTCAAGTTTACATCATCCTTCCTGTAGCAGGAAGCCCAGAATTGCATGCACTCTTCCAATGGTGGCCTGACCAATGTCCTTGCTGCAGGAGTCGAACGGCACAAAGGCTAACAACCAGAAGCATTTGGGCAGTATGTAAAGTGCCTATTTGTTTAGAAAGATAATGTCAGAAGCAGCAGAAGTACTGTTCAGAGGCATCTCCAAATCAGTTTGGACTGAATTTCTGAGTGGCTTAAAGTCAGCAAGGGAAAATCTCTGAAAAGTCAAGGCTGTTGAAGAGGATTTAAGACTTCTGTGGTAAGAATCAAATGAGCAGTGTTGCAATTTCAAAGCCTCAGGCCGAGACATAAACAATGGCAGGTGCGTTTCGGTGAATGTAAAACTTTGCTAGTAGAAATCCGTTACAGTCAAGCCAACTAAACTGGCATTTAAGTTGGAGACAGGGTGACTCTTCTGTGGTTTGAATGTCTTTTGTGTTCTTTTTAAGGGTGAAAGGGTTTTTGTTTGATATTTGTAACAAATTTAGTTTCAGAATTTGTATTGTGTACCTTATCCTTTTTTTTTGTAATGCAGAGTTGTTTATGTATATTGACACCCTTTTTGTGAACATCTTCAGTGACTGAAGACCATAAGTTTATTTTAGTTTTGTTATCAAGCTAATGTCAGTTTAGGATCTGACTTGTATGATATTACCATCAGAATCACTTCTTAAAAATAGTTTGCAAACGACTTAGTGATACCTGAGTGTTCTTGGTGGGCAGTGCAGGTTTTGTGACACTGCTGTTTGTCTTCTCCCTCCAATCTGTTTGTACTTCCCTCCTACCCCTCCCTCCCCACACTTCATTTCAAGTATTGGATCAGCTGTTAACTGTTGCAACTACACAGTAACATTTGCACAAGACTTGCAGAACATCGAGTCAAAAAATCTGACAGCAAGAGTGGTCTTTTCTTAAATTTGAACCTGTTTTTCTAATCAACCTGTTCAGATGTTAGCATACAGCTCTGGAGCAGGTAGGTCTTGAACCTGGGCATTCTGTTCCAGGAGCAGAAATGCTATCACTGCACCACAAAAGGGCACCCTGAAAAATCTTGAAATGCAGTGCTAAATGGATGATGTCGCAATATTCTGATCATTATAATTAGATCTTTGAATATTTAAACACTAATTCAAAATTTTCAGTTTGGAAGCACTTAATATTTATACCGAAACGTAATAAAATGTATTGTAGAATTACTAAACCAACTGATTTTTTAAAAAAAATCTATGTTCAAAGTCAGACAGCACGAAAACAGACACTTGGCTTCAACTTGTCCATGCTGACTAAGTTTCCCAAACTGAACTAGTCCCATTTGCCTGCATTTGGCCCCATATCCCTCTGAACCTTTCCTATTCATGTACCTGTCCAAATGTCTTTTGACATGTTATAACTGTACCTGCATCTACCACTTCTTTAGCAGTTCATTGCACTTATGAAGTACACTCTGGAAAAGTTGCCCCTGTGTCTTTTTTAAATCTTTCTCCTCTCATCTTGAAAATATGCTCCCTAGTTTTAAACACCACCACCACCCCAGGGAAAAGACCTTTGCTATTCACCTTAGCTGTTCAATGAAATAATTAGTGTACCATCTCACCAATCATACGTAAAATGAGTGTTGAAAATAACAAATTAAATGAATTTTGACAGACAGTAGTCAAGAGGAGTTAACTTATCATTTAGACAAGGGGTTGAATTTGGGTCTTTGCTCACACATTTGGCCTAGCTACTCACAAGTAAATGCAGTGAATTTTATTGGAAACGTAATATTGTGTTAATGTCATCCAGTTATCTTTGTGCAAATAAGCCAGCAAGCTGAAGCATTTGGAGATACAGTGAGAGTTAGAAATCTTCAAAGTGTGCTCTTGTATATGAAAAGGTTGTGACCGCATCATCTGCTTCACACATATGGCCATAATTATCTCATTTCCACCACCGCCGCCCCCCACGTCCTTGGCAAAATCCTAACATCTCTCAACATAACTGACAAATGCATACCATGTATAATTGGATCACAAATGTTACTGCAATTTCATTACTAAAGTATCATGTTTTAAAACTGTTCCCTTATAGATACTTCTGTTAAATACAGTTGGTTCCCTTATTTTAGCAATGGAAGAGGGTGGTGTTTGGGAAATCAATCCAGATAATTAATCCTTGTTGTTTGCTTCCATGACATTCAAGTCACTTTAGAGTACAAATCTCTGTGAGCTCAGCAAGCTATGATAAAATGTAGTTGACTTGTTCAAGGTGAATTGCTAACCCTTCCATTCCCATAGTGAGGCAGTCCCTGAACTCAGTGCTACTAACAATGAAAGAATATTTGTAGACATACCTGTGAGCATAATACCAGAAGAAACTGGGCCCTTAACCATGAAAACGTTGTGACATCACCATGCTGCTTTCTAGTCATCTGCCTTATTCTTCAAAAGCATAAAACTAAATGCAGTCATCAAAACAGATGCTGCATGAAGACAATAACCCTCCAGCCTGTATGGAGTAGATATGTGGGAACTGTCTTGCTAAATCCAGCGACATAACCCAACCAAATTCACTCAAATTCATCATGTGAAAAAGCATCAGAACTTTGTGTACAAATACAACTTTAAAACGTGGGAGCTAACTGACATTATTCAACCATAGACCCAGGTTCAAGGCCTACTTATTCCAGAGCTGTCATTGGATGTCTAAATAGGCTGATTAAAAATATTTGCATGGTGTACGTCAAAGTATGCATACCATTTATATCTTCATGATTTTCACCAGACTCTTTCATTCCAGTCATTGTGGAACTTTGCAAATTCTGCAGCACAATTATTCAGAATATATATTATTTACGCCACAGGTAAAGTCATTACGACAAGATCCAAAATGATGTTCTGACAGACCTTGTCATTACAGACATTTTATAAAAGAATGTTTTAAGCAACAGCCTGATTCTCTTACGCAAAGTATTCAATCATTGTGGTTAGCACTGCTGCCTCACAGCGCCAGAGACCTGCCTCAGGTGACTCTCTGTGTGGAGTTTGCACATTCTCCTCTTGTCTGCGTGGGTTTCCTCCAACAATCCAAAAATGTGCATGTTAGGTGAATTGGCGAGGCTAAATTACCCGTAGTGTTAGGTGAAAGGGTAAAAGTAGGGGAATAGGTCTGGGTGGGTTATCCTTTGGCGGGTCAGTGTGGACTTGTTGGGCCGAAGGGCCTGTTTCCACACTGTAAGTAATCTAATCTAATTACACCATTTGGATGTCAACCAATATTCAAGTCATAAGATCAGCAGAGAAGATTGACTACTCTGTACATGCCACGTTAGAATATTCGTGAAAAACAAACAAAGAAGATGGAAGACTATTTGTTAAATCTTGTATTTTGAAAAAAAGGGTGATGCACTTAGGATACTTTCACCTAATAGACCAACTGAACACAGGCAAACAGAAATGCAATCCTCAATTTCTTTAGTCATCCAGCATCGCCTATACCTTTTTATCCTAACAGGATTATACTTTCTCTGGAGTCTCATTATCTAATTCCTCATTATCTAATTTTCCAGCTGTCCCTTTACCTGCGAACATCACCACCTTTTGAAAGTTCTTGCCTAATACCGTCAAAATTGGCCTTGCTCCAATTTAAATGATCAAGATCTCTTTTTTTGTAATCTTAGATGACATCCTTCCCTGTCCACTACACCACTGATTTTGGTGTCATCTGCAAACTTATTAACCATGCCCTGTATATTCTTATCCAAATTATTTATGTAAAAAATACTGCTCGTCACAGGCCTCCGTCACTGCCCTATCCTCTGTCAGCAAGTCAGTGTTTATATCCACTTGGCAAGTGATCTAATTTTAATAAAGCCTTTGACAAGGTCTAATTGGCAAAGTTCATGTAGACTGTACCCATCACATGACTTTATTTTGGTTACTTCGCTCAAAAAAAATTCATGTTAGTGAGATATGATTTCCTACGCATAAAGCCTTGTTGACTATCCCTCGTCAGTCCTTTCCTATCCAAATGCATGTAAATTCTCTCTGACTCCCCTCAAGGATCTTACCTGCCAATGATGTTAGACTGACAGGTCTGTAGTTCCCAAGCTTCTCCTTACAGCCTTTCTTAAATAGTGGCACAACATTAGCTACCCTCCAATCCTCTGGCATCTCACCCATGGCTGTAGATATGGCTGCAGAGGGCCCCACAATTTCTTCCCTAGCTTCCCACAGGATCCTTTTTGAAGTTATCTTTGGCTCAGGGACCTTGTGAATCAGAGGGTTGTGGTTTCAACTCCTGGATTTGAATGTAAAATCAAGCTCTGGCTTCAGTACAGCAATAAGAGTGTGTTGTGCTTTTGGATGTGTAACCTGAAACCCTACCTGCTTTCAAAGTAGATGAGAAATATTCCAAAGCACGATTTCAAAGCAGAGCAGAGGATGTTTCTCTGGTGCTATGACCAATAATTATCCCTTAATAAAACTGTATAAACAGATTATCTGGTTGTTATCAATTTACCCTGTGCAGATTGGCTTCCTAATTTTCTTGTTTTGAAACAGGGACTACGTTTCATAAGTATTTAAATTATCTGTGAATATCTTGAGGATGGACTCTGGTTGTGAAAGGTGGTATAGAAAACAGGTCTTGCCCTTTACTTTGAACATTTGGAATCAGTGACATATCACATGTTGGCTATGATAGTTCTGTTGCGACATTGTACCACTGAATAGTTCAACTAATGACTTTGAGAGTTTATCCAAATAACAATGATTTGCCTTTAATTAAATCCTTGATCAAATCTGATCTGTTTGCAGGACGTGCTCAACATTGAGCGACTCCCTTCATGGCCTTCTGGCCGTTACAACTGTCTTGATTCATTAGATGTCTCTGTTAACTTTTAGCTAATGTGCCATTTGAAAGCAGCTCAAAACGTATACGTGAAAGATTTGTGGATACATGTTGATGCGACAGTGTAACACATGGACTTCACATGGAACCCATTCCTCTAAGTTCATATGACCCAAGGATGACTAGGACTATCTTCCTGGAAATCATTGAAATCTTAAAGTAATTACCTTATTTCTTATTTTGTAGTCAAAGAAAAAGGCTGTCCAGAATTTGGCCTAAAAACTGTGTAGTTTAGTTTTTGTCAACGTGCAGTCATTGGTTCAAAATGCAGTTGTCTCTGGAATTTAACAAAATTGTTTGACAGTATTAAACTCTGAAATTGAGAGTATACTGTATAAAAGGTGTTTGGAATATCTGTAAAACACTGAAGGTTAAGTTAGCATAGTCTTTAGACCATAGGACTGCTCTCTCATTGGAGAGAGATGATTTGTGGTTGAACCGGAGGATCACCATATCTTGGGTGAGGGGAGAAGTTGAGAAGGAGAGTCTTTGTTGGTATCCTCAGCTGCTGCAGGAATTGAACCCCACTGTTGGTGTCATTGTGCATTGCAAACTAGCCATCCAGTCAACCAAGCTCAACATTGAAATATATGTAGACTGACATCCTAGGAATTAATTGTGACCAGGAACTAAATTGGGTTAGCCATATAAAGAGAATAGCTACAGGAGCAGATCAGAGGCTAGGAATCCTGCAATCGGTAACTCATTTCCTGATTCCCCAAGGCATATGTCAAGGTGTAATGGAATACTCCGCACTTGGCTGGATGATGGCAGCTCCAACAACATGCAAGAAGCATGAGTCAATGGATATGAAGCTGGGAAAGCATGGCAGATCAGACGGCATCCAAGAACAGAAAAGCCAACATTTTGGGCTCAAACCCTTTGTCACAACTGGGGAGTGAGAGGGGGCTACAGAAATAGAGGGGTGTGGGGCGGGGGGGGTTGGGTAAGTCGAACGGTGATAGGTGGATGCAGATGTAGAGTTCTGGTGATTTGGTCATTGGGAAGGGTGGAGCATATAGGTGAGTAGAAAGATTGGTGGGTTAGGTCACAGGAAGGCTGGACGTAGGATAGGTTGGGGTGGAGGGATCTTGAAGGTGGTGAAGTCAATATTGAGGCCATTGGGCTGTAAGCTCATTAGGCGAAATATGAAGTCTTGTTCCTCCAGTTCATGTTTGGCTTCACTCTGACAGTGGGAGAGGCCTAGAATGGACATGTCCTCCAGAGGTTGGGAGGGGAACTGAAAGGGATGGTGTCAGAAGGTAGGATTGTTTGATGCGTGTAGCGTGCTTTGCTAACCAGTCCACAAGTCTGTGTTTGGTCTCCCTGATATAGAGGAGACTACATCAGGAGCAATGGATACAACAGATCTGGTGGTATGAATAGGTGGGTAAATCTGTTTGAGGCCTTGGATAGAGGTGAGAGGAGAGATGTAAGAGTAGGTATTGTACCTCATGAGGTTGCAGGGAAAGCAGTTTGACACCATCTCCAGGAGAGAGCAGCCTGCTTGATTGGTGTTGTGTCCTTCAATAATCATGTCCTTTACCACTGACCCAATAGCATGTGTTCCATCTAGAAGATAGATGGCAGAAATTCACCAAGGGTCCTTTGATATATTTTAAAACCACAACCATTAGCACCTAGAAAGAAGAGCAACAGCGATATGCCAAAACCACTATCTGAATGATCCCTTCTCAGCCACCAACCATCCAGATGCCCTTCGGTGTTGCTGGGTCAAAATTCTGAAACTCTGTTCCTAACAGTACTCTAGGTGTATCTACATCAGATGGACTGCAATGGTTCAATAACACAGTTCATCACTTGTTAATGGAAATAAGAATGGGCAATAGATGTTAGCTGAGCAAATGAGTTCCAAAAGTCGAAGGACTTAGATTAGATTTGTTGAAACAGGACTTCAGCCCAACGAGTCTACACCGACCCTCCGAAGAGTAACCCACCCAGACCCATTTCCCCCTGACTAATGCACCTAACACTATATGGGCAATTTAACATGGCCCAATCACCTGACCACATCTTTGTGACTGTGGGAGGAAACCAGAGCAGCCGCAGGAAACTCTCACAGACACAATAATGTGCAAACTCCACACAGGCAATCACCTGAGACCCTAGTGCTGTGAGGCAGCAGTGCTAACCACTGAGCCACCATGCTGCCCCAATTATTAGGTAGGTAAAAACAATGACTGCAGATGCTGGAAACCAGATTCTGGATTAGTGGTGCTGGAAGAGCACAGCAGTTCAGGCAGCATCCAAGGAGCTTCGGAATCGACGTTTCGGGCAAAAGCCCTTCATCAGGAATGTAAATTGATGAAGGTCTTTTGCCCGAAACGTCGATTTCGAAGCTCCTTGGATGCTGCCTGAACTGCTGTGCTCTTCCAGCACCACTAATGTAGAATGCCCCAATTATTAATCTACCACAATTATCAGTCTACTCATCTACCACCCCCTGAGAAACATGACCACTGGAAATGACATCACAAACCCAAGGAAACCCACACATACAAAGCAGGAAACGCCAGTAGTGCTTCGACTGGAGGCTCAGTGAAGATGTTACATGATATGGTGATGAAACGTCTGAGAATGAACCTTCCAGGTCAGCGAGTAAACCTACATCCAGAACCTCAACCTGAGCTACAAATCTTCTCAACTTGCTAACTTATTATCAAACCTTTTCCAAACTTGAGCAATCCTTTGGAAAGAGTTAGTGCTTTATTATGTAAGTTTATTTTATCTACATTAATTTATCCATTGGGGATTTTTCCTCTCAATTTACAGCTTTCCTTTTAATGCCAGCAATTTAACTGAAGTAAATGACTGAAGACCTTCGAATCAGACCTTGTCTGATTTAACCTAAAGATGTGTGTTAAATGCAAGGTTTTTTTGGTTTCATCTGTCAGTATTAAAATCAAAAAGTTGCGTGCTCTCTTTCAGCTGTGTGCCTCAGTTGAAGGCCTGAGGCTCTTATGTCAATGGTGCATGACAGTCAGATCAATATCTATATAAATGTAGCTTTCTATATTACGTGTCAGACCCTTGAGCCATTTAGACAATGTTAAAATGGCTGGACCAGAGGGAGAGGTTCTTTGAAGAAAAGAATTGTAGCTGTGGAGGCAACTATCTTTATGTCCTGGGTTCTCATTCTGCTGTGTTATTAAAATCTATCCATACCACTGATAGTTTGCCTCACTGATGCCATAATTGGACATATTGCTGTTAAAATGGCAACCCATTGTGCTGCCACTGGCTATCATTTTCTACTCATAGTTGAATCAAAATCAGCAATTAAGTTCCCTCTACCAGAAATTATAGGCCAACTTAATTTGGAGCATTCAGCCCAACTGAATATTTCCCAGCTTCCTGATCATCATATTTGTGGTAGTGGAAATTAGTGGAAATTTTGAGTTTACAAGAAATGTTATCTGGGTTCAATGTCATTGTTCACTTATGAAAGTGGAAAGTTTGTCACTGCCTGTCTTACCAAAGGATCATTAAACCTTGGCCAAAGGACCAAGGTGTCTAAGTATATTGTTTGCCATGATCCTGAGCATGCGATCTAGTAAATTTCTTGATAGTTGACAAAAGAGAGTTCTCGAGGTAAGGCAAGAGTGACAGCCTTTGACATAATTCGATGGGGTGTGGATGAAATTCGTTCACTATCGTTGGGTCAAAATTGTACAATTCCTTCCCTAAAGGGCATTGTCTATCAACCTGCAGCATGTGGACTGCGGGATTAAAGATGGCACCACTACCTTAAGAGCAACTGAGGATGGGCAATAACTGCTAGCCCATGTCCCAGAAGTGGTTAAATAGAAAAATAGTTGCTTAACTAACTTTTCACCAAATTTTGATTTGAATTGACTGGGTGCAAAAACTTCTCACTTGCAGGTTCAGTTTTGAATCAATTGGGTATGGAACTACATAATTCTGAGAGAGCTGTGCAGACTTGATCAAATTTATACAAAGCAATCCCTGAAACATAGCTTATGCTCTGACCATTCCTGTATCTGTCAAGTTTTTAAATTAGTGTAGCATCAGAACAACAAAGATGGAGACTATGATCTAAACTGGCAAAGGTTTTGGAGCTCTGAAGCACAAAGGGATTTGGGAGTCCTAAATCAAGAATCTCTGAAGGTTCACATGCAGGTTCAGTTGGCATTTGGGAAAACGCATGCAGGGAAGACAAATGTAATGTTAGCACTCGTTTCAGTGGACTAGAATCTAAGTGCTGAGAAATACAGTCTCAGCAGTAACAAGGCTTTGGTCAAACAGCATTTGGAATACTGAAGTTTTGGGCCCCATACCTAAGGAAGGATGTGCTGATGTTGGCAGGGTCCAAAGGAAATTTATAACCATGTTCATGGGAATTAAGGGCTTGCTGAATGAGGAGCAATTTGAGATGTCTTGGTATGTGTTTGATAGAGTTCAGAAGGATGAAGGGGATCTGACTGAAACTTACAGCATTCTCAGAGACCTGGATAGACTAGATGTGGAGAAGATAATTTCACATGTAAGAAACTATGATTAGAAGGCTTAGTTCTTCATTGAGGTTGAGATGAGGAAGAATTTCTTCAGGCAGAGGGGTGGTTAATCTGAGGAACTGAGGGCTGCAGAGAGCTGGGGAGGCCAAGTCACAAGTGTATTTTAGACAGAGATGGGTTCTTAATCAATAAGGGAGTCACTGCTTACAGAGGAGAAGACAGGAGATTGGGGTTGAGAAGTATATCAGCCATGGTTGAATGTTGCAGACTTGATGGGGAAAATGACCTAAGTCTGGTCCTAATCTTGGTGCATAATGGTTTTTGAAAATTGGAATTGGCGTTCTTGGGTAATTTTTCTTCTGTGTCAAGAAAGAAAGGGTGGTGACATGGGACTGATTAAAATGTTATAATCACAGCATATTAAAATAATGTTCAGTGTGTTACGTGCAACATTTGTACTGTAAAAGTGATCCATTAGCACCTCTGTTTGCTGAAAAATTATTTTTAAAGCTTGGTTGGTCACCCTCTACTGGTACACAGCATGAATGGAGTTAAAGAAGTTGTAATTCAAGTACAGTGTCCCATTTTCTGCTTGGGGACTCTGTATTTTGAGTTCAATTTGTTTTATGGTCTGAGCACTTTGTCCCATATTTGTACCCTAACCCTCATACTGCCACATCTTGCCATTACATGGGTTACTACTACTGCTACCTTCCCATTGTTAGCCACTGTGGTCCCAATTTGCAGCTATTTATTTCCCCAGACTCCCCTTTATCCACTCGTTTGTCTGCCCAAGTGTTCTTTCTGTAGATTTAGCTCAACCTATCATTTACTACTGCCTTTTATCCTCTCCCCACCCCATCTTCAGTATATATGCCAACTTTACAATCCATTCTGAAGAAGGGTCACTAGACATGAAACGTGAACTTTGCTTTCTGTTCACAGATGTTGCCAGACCTGTTGACTTTGCTCAGCAGTTTCTGTTTTTGCTAGTTAAGTTTGAGTTTAATAATGTTTGAAGACTCCTAACACTAATAACGGATTGAGGAAGTTAATGTATAGGTGACATAAAATTTGTCAAGAGGATCTCTGCTCTGGACTCCCTGGTACTCGGGCACATCCTTGCTCTATTTAACTTTTTGAATCATGTTGGAATTTTGAGATTTTCCCCCTCTTTTTTTTTTTTCTCTCTCTGAGCTCCTTTGAATATCATGTAATTTAGCCAATCTCTTTTGATACATCAGTCCTGCCATCCCAGCAATCTACCTGGTAAACCATTATGCTCCTCACTCCATAGCGAGCACATGCGAAAGGTCTAGCTTTTAAAGGCAAGGATGTACTTCTGAAGCTTTATAAGGCTTGGTCAGACGTCATTTAGAATATTGTGAGCAATTTTGGGTCCCAAAAGTCAGCAATGATGTACTGGCCCTGGAACGTCCAGAATAAATTCATGACAATGACCCCCAGAAGGAAAGATATAACATAGGAACGTATGGGGACTCTGGGTCTATACTTGATGGAGCTTAGAAGAATGAGGAGGAATCTAATTGAAACTTAGAGAATACTCAATAGCCTAGGCAAACTGGACAGTGGGAAGATGATTCCATTGGTAGGAGAGGCTAGGACCTTAGGTGTCCTCGCCTCAATTTAGGGGTAAGGGAAGGCCCTTTAGAATGGAGATGAGAAACCTCTTCAGTCAGAGTGGCGAATCTTTTGACTTCATTGCCACAGACGGCTGTGGAGGGCAGGTCATTGAGTAAATTTAAGACCGAGGTAGGTTCTTGATTGTGAAGGGGTTTAAAGGTTTTGGAGAGAAGGTAGGAGAATGGGATTAAAACTTATCAGCCATGATTGAATGGTGAAGTAGACTTGATGGGTGGAATGGCCTAATTTGTGCTCCTGTGTCTTAGGGTCATCCTATGGTGTATCCATCCTCTTTTAAGGATTCCAAAACTGCGCACAATAATCCAGGTATGATCTCATCAATCTGCCCTCCGCAATCACCGCAAAACATCCCTGCTCTGTACTCCAATCCTGCCACTATGAAGGCCAGCATAGTAATTGTTGCCTTTACCACCTGCTGAACCTGCATGCTTCGCTTCAGTGACTGTTGTATGAGGACACAGGGCTCATTGCACGTTTTCCTATCTCAATTTGTAGCCCTTCAGATAACTTGTCTTTCAGATAAGTTGGATACCCTCACACTTATCCACTTAGTTCATCTTACTTTACCCCTCAACTTAGTGAGTGAAACATCTGTTTCCTCCTTGCAGTTGACCCACCCACCCAACTGTTATTTGCAAACATAGAGCTCTTTATCTTAGTTCTTTCAGCGAAATCATGAATATATATTCTAATAGCTTGCGTCCAAGCATTGATTCCTTCTGTGTGCCACCTAGTTCCCTATTCATGTTGTCACCTACCCTCACTCCCATGCACTTTACATGCTAATCTCTTGTGTGGGGCTCAGTTGAACGCTCTCTGAAAGTCCAAGTAAATCACATTTATTAGGTTCCCTGCGTTGTTGAGTTGCCTCCTTGAAAAATTTCAGCGGATTTCAAGTGTGATTTTTTCCCTTGTGTGCCATGTCCAATTCCTGTTACTGTTTTCCAAGTGCTCTGTTACAAAATCTTTCACAGACTCTTGCATTTTCCCTTGTCAGGTTAAGTAGTCTCTAATTCATTTTTCTCTTCACCCATGCATGCATGTTAAATTTTTTTTTAGATTGTTCTCTGCTCCACATCATTCTCTCGGCAATAACCTACCCAGTACTGATAAGTGATGGATGCCAAAATGACATGTTTGTCAGAAGCCAGCAGTATCAACTGTATGTTGTTAGCACGCCATGCCACTTTTCGTTTCAGTTGAAATCGAGTGAGTAGAATTGTAAACACGAATGTGTTCCTGGTCAAAACAGAAATTGGTTGACTGTGATGATCCTTTTCAAATAAGTGCCTTTTTTGACTGACGAAGCAAGAAGTAAAATCTGAATTCTTTAACACTTCAGGCCAAATTCAACCTCTACCTAACGGCTTGCCTTTTTTTGTCTCAACAATGAAACATGGCATGGTCGATGAGCAAGCTGTGCTGCAAACATCTCGTAGTCATAGGCTCATAATATTTAAGTATTGCGTCTCAGGCAACAGCAATTTCTACTTGAATAGCAGCTTTAACACAATGTCCTGAAGTGTTTCACAGTACAATAATGGAGCAAATTTGTACACCAAGACATGGCGCAGGCAGCAGCATTTTGGAGACTTCAGCTTTATGGAATGCACCATGTGGCAAATTGGCCAGGAGGCCGTTGGACTAGTCAAGTTGAAATACAAAAGTATGAATTAGAGTTGAGTAACAAATGAGCAGAAACAGCAAAAAGAGTCTTGCTGTCTTCCAAAGTTGGAAGAGGGCAAATTGGCCATGGCAAGGATATATGGTCAGGAGCTCATTTTGGCGTTGAGTATAATCCCCAAGGTTGCAACATTGAGTCGGTCTTGGACAGTTTCCAGCAAGAAGATTGGATTCAGTGGCACAGAAGCTGAGTTTGTAACAGGCAATGAAGAAAATGGCTTCCACCTTTTCAATATAAAAGCAGAGGAAGTTTCTGTTCATTGTATTGAATGTCAGCTTAGCATTCTGTCAATTTAGTGCTAGTGGCAGAACTCTGTCATTCACGAAAACCAATTGGACTAGCTAATGACCTTAGCAATACTGTTCAACATCTGCCAGTGATTTCAGTCGCCAGTTTTTGCTGTATGTTGTCCATTATTATAATGTACTTGCCCTTAGTTGTATTCATTTGGTCTCCATCTCTTTTCAAGGGAAGTAATTGGAATGTTTGTTTGTATGGCACGTGCATTGTGCAAGCTTTAGTGGATGTTTTTGTTTCTTGGTATTAACTGATGAAAGGGAGTTATTTTATAATTTACGCATGAAAGATTATACTGGTGGGCTCTTCAATTTTGTAAACATTATCTGATAATTTTGCTTAACTATTCAATGTTTTGATGTTTCTTAATTTTCAGGCCAAATACATTTCACAATGTATTGATGAAATAAAGCAGGAGCTGAAGCAGGATAATATCGCGGTCAAGGCCAATGCGGTCATCAAGCTTGCATATGTAAGTAAAATGTGGCAAATTTGAAAGAATCTGCATAAAATTAGATACTGCCAGCACACTGCACAATCTGTTTATTTAAGTTGAATACAACTGACACAAATCAGGCCCTTTGGTAAAATTCTGAATTCATGTTCGGCTTTTAAGGTTGATGTTTATTGCTCTTTGATGTGTTCTGCATCAGTTCCTCCTTTAGGTGCAATAGTTAAGAACGTGTATTTGAAATTGTTTTCTCAACCCCAATATTGTGCTACTCAAGTACCAAAATGTCACCTAAGCAGATACAGTTGTCTTATACTTGAATTAAATATTGAGAATTTTGCTTTGTGCCATCAAAAGATTTGAATGTGACATTTGAAATAGAACAGCAAGTCCTGGAGGGACCTTTAGTTTGTTTTGCTAGCTAATGAATTCAGATCTTGACACCTAAAGTATGTGGAACAAGTTTCAACTTGGTAAAGTTGAGACTGACACTAAACTTGTGGTTTAAGTGCTTCATTGTGAGACAAATAGAAAAATAATTCTGTGTGGAATCTTTCTAAAAAAAAGATATATTTTGTTTACTATTATCTTAGTGGTTGTCGTGTAATTGTTTTGAATGCCATCTTAAAGTAACAAACTGTTACAGTTACAGTTCAAAATGTTTTTCCACCCCCAAAACAGCTGCAGATGCTGGGTTATGATATCAGCTGGGCTGCCTTCAACATTATCGAAGTAATGAGTTCATCGAAGTTTACATTCAAGGTAGGGATGTTTTCTCTTCTCTGTACAGTGGCCTTATAAATGAAGGAACGATACAGTAATATGGCAATATGAAAGATCGTTCTTTACCACTTAAACAGTGGTATGAACTGCTAAAATATCATAACATTAATTTTCTGGGAATTCACCTTGAGATTTACTGATGACAAATAGTCCATTCATGAACTGAGAAATGAATTTTAATTTTTTGTCTTCATGCCTCATGGTATGAGAGAGAAGAATCTTTGGCTTAATTAAAAAAATCCATTGTGGGAGCACCTTGCACTCGAATGAAATTTTAGTTTTTGCAGGTGAAGTTGTAGTTCAACTTGTTGCTCAAACTTGTGTATAATCGCAAATGATGGGTTCTCTGTGATCAGTGTGTGGTAAATTGGTGCAGTTTTACTTTTGAAGCTGAGAAGGTATTTATCACAAGCATTAATAAAAACACTATCCACCCATGGGTGACAAAATTTTAAATGACTGGAAATGACCTTTTTTTAAATAACCGCCCTTCTCACTTCAGTAAGTACTGGTTGTTACAAAGAAAGAAAATTTACAGCCCAGGAACAGACCCTTCGGCCCGAGCCGGTCCAAATGTACTGCTTAAACCTGTCGAACAATTCCTAAATATTTGTAACCCTCTGCTCCCCACCTACTCGTGCATGTGTCCAGATACATCTTAAATGAATCTACTGTGCCTGCCTCTACCACCTCTGCTGGCAATGCGTTCCAAACGCCCACCACCCTCTGTGTGAAGTACTTGCCGCGTGTGTCTCCCTTTAAACTTTCCACCTCTCACCTTGAAAGCATGACCTCTGGTTATTGAATCCTTCACTCTGGGGGAAAAAGTTTGTCTCTATCCACCCTGTCTTATACCCTTAACGATTTTGTAAACCTCAATCAGATCCCCCCTCAATCTCCTTTTTTTTAGTGAAAGTAAACCTAACCTACTCAACCTCTCTTCATAGCTAGCACCTTCCATACCAGGCAACATCCTTGTAAACCTTCTCTGCACCCTCTCCAAAATGTCCACATCCTTTTGGTAAGATGGTGACCAGACTGTACACAATATTCTAAATGTGGCTGAACCATTGTTTTGTACAATTTTAGCATGTCTTGCCAGCTCTTATACTCAAACCCTGTCCAACGAAGGCAAACATACTATATGCCTTCTTGACCACTCTATCCACCTGTGCAGCAACCTTCAGGGTACAATGGACCTGTACTCCCAGATCTCTCTGCGCATCAACTTTTCCCAAGGCTCTTCCATTCATTGTATAATTCGCTCTAGAATTATACATGCCTAAATGCATCACCTGACATTTGCCTGGATTGAAATCCATCTGCCACTTTGCCACCCAAAAAGAACAAAAAAAATTTGCATAAATTAGAGATTTCAGTATTTAAATGTATTTACAAGATGCCTATTTGTGTAAATGCAATAAATAATGTAGCTTCCTTGAAAGGTCACAAATACAATTGGCGAAGTTTGCCACGCTTGGTTTAATTATAGACATGGCCAGTTTTTTAGCCAGGACTGCCTTCCTATCTGCTGTTTTTAAAATTATAAAACATTGGTAAACTTGTATTGGACATTCCTTGAATTTTTGAACTATTTTAGGTGAATTGGGTAAAATTGTATTACTAACCAGTAGAATGGAAACTCTTCTTGTGCACATCTAAGGTTTTGAGTCTTGCTTATTGCATGCCCTTGTTGTCATTCTATTAAGTACTAGTTCTTCTCTTGCCAAGCTGACTTTCGCCATATGTAGTTTAAAGTTTTTGAGTCTTCATGATTAAAGTCTGTCTGTCTTTTTTTCTCCCCTCACCTTCCTGGCATCAGCTGTGTCTTACAATTCACTTCACAAATACTAGCAGTTGTAAATTTTGATGAAATTTGTATTTTTTCCCATTTCCTTGAAATTGAGCATTCATCGTGGTACCTTAGGCTGTGTCTGCTGTCTTTGTTCTGATCTGCTATTGCCTTTGCTTTACTCATGCCTGCAGCCTTGACTGGATCTGCTTATACGTTTCCAGCTTGCAGTCCAGTCTCTGCCTCACCATAAAAGGACCAAAGTAAAGAGAGAAATAGAGCAGGAGGAGATGAAAATTGGGCGGGGGGAAAAAGGAGTGAAAGAAAAGGAACAGTCAGAAGGGAAGGTGGTGGTACTAGATAATGAGACTGGCTTGTGATTTATAATAGCTGGTCTGTGACCAGATCAAACTTCATTCTGATATGTAACAGACAATAAAGAAATCACTTCAGAAAGGAGTGAGATCAAGAATCCAGTTGATGAAGTAGAGAAGGAGTGAACAAAACAAGTCCTAAAATGATGATGCTGAGAATGGATTAATGTGATGGAATGAATTTGAGCCCACACAAGCAATGGGTGGCAAATCAGATAATGAGCTGAATCTTAAAAAAAAAAAGGAGAAATTAATGCGGGAACAATTTAATGCATGAGAGTCCAGTAGAAATATGGAAAGAGGTCCTTCAAATATTTTTTGTAAACATGTACCAAAATGAGAGCCTTAGAGAAAAACGTGAGTCTGGGCAATTAATGAATATAAGTAGATAGCAGGTGAATTGAACAGAGTTTACATTAGAAGATGCAAGTGACGTGCAAAAATTGCTATAAACAGAATTGAGTAACTCCATGAAATGGCAATCATAAGGGGAGTGGTACTGAGCTCCGTGGAGCTATGAGTGGTGATGGACTTATCCTTGAGTCTTATAGCAAGTGCCTGGTGTTAAAATTAATGTACAACTTTAAATTTTGCACAATTCCCTAGATTTTGGGCATGTACTAGAAGATTGAAAAGTAATGTGTGTGTACCCCTTCATTCAAAAAGGAAAGACAAAATCACTGGGCAGTTAACTTAATATCTATCATAGAGAAGATGTTTGAAAGTATTACTAGAATACTACAGGGCACTTTTGACAAGTTCAAGGTGAACAGGCAGAGTCAGTGATTTTTTGAAAGGGAT
Source organism: Chiloscyllium punctatum (assembly GCF_047496795.1). NCBI lineage: Eukaryota > Metazoa > Chordata > Chondrichthyes > Orectolobiformes > Hemiscylliidae > Chiloscyllium > Chiloscyllium punctatum. The sequence goes on from NC_092762.1 coordinate 68,985,219, forward strand.
ATTATATTTAGTCAACTTATTGGAATTATTTGAGAAAGTTATGTGCACCATGCATGTAAATTTTCAGGATTCATTTAATAAGGAGTCACATCAACGGTTAATGTGGAAAATGAACGCTCATTCATTCTGTCAGAGCTACATATTGGCATGGCTATAATTTACACAGTGCCTAGCAGTGGTGAGGGTCGTGAGTCCTGGGAACATTCTTCCTTAAATTGCTTCCACTGCTTTTTTGAATATTTTTAAGGTCAAGGTAGAGATATTTGATAAGACATCAGTGAGGTGTTATCGAAGCAGTCAGCAATGTGGTGGAATAATCATACAACTGTGATCATCTTCAATGGCAGAGCAGGCTCAAGGAATCTAGTAACTGACTCCTCCTGATTGCTATGTTTGTATGAATGTGATGCATTGCAATATGCATGTCTATCATTTCTCACTCTTATGCATTCCTTCTGATTTTTCTGACAATCTCTGTGGTTTGTTATCCTGCAGAATCCAAGTAATGATCAAGACATAGGCATCAACTTTGTTTCTTTGTTTCTCCCATCCTCCCTTCTCCTGGATAGAAACCAAATTTTGTTGCAAAACTTGTCTTTGCCAGTAGTGTTTCCTCATCCTGATGCTTTGGGTCTTCCTGGATTCATAAGACTGATTTTTTTTTTGAGCTTCCATTCTAAGAACTTCCTTGAGCAAGTTTGAGATTTACCAGTATCTTGTAAATCTGCAACCAATGCTTGCAATTGCTCAAGGTTAGAAACATCCCAGTTATGTTACAGGTTTGAGAATGTGCTGTCATGGAGTGGCTGCAGTGGCTGAGCTTTACAAAGGAACAAATCGTGAAATGGACCTTTTGTGATTTTTGTCGTAAGCCCTGGTGATAAGAGTTCGTAACCTTTTATAAGACGTTGTCTGTTTACAAGCCTTTATCTTAAGGTTTCAGAAATTGTTAAATGTAAGAATGCAATTATTGCTTTGTATTTCAAATTTATGCACAGTAGCCTGATTAACTTGTATCTTTGACCAAATCTGAGACTCCATTTACCTAGATTCCATCGTTCTGAACCAACGTGAAGAATTCAGCTTCCTAATTTTCAGTTCAGCATGCATTAGTTTCAGCAAGTCATGCTGAATCTGCACAGTTGGTAATAGTTCAATGCTGGGCTTCTGCTAGTTAGCCACGAGTTGGACAATATAGCTTGCTTCCAACTTCCAGATTGAGAGAACTTGGCAGTCCACCTTTTTCAATGCATACAAGTGCTGAAAATTTACAATTGTGCAATTTCTTTTGAAGCTGTAAATGAAAACCATTTTGGTCAGACTTAGCAAGGTTCTAAGTTGTGATCTTATTCTGGGCTTGAATTTAGACTGCACACTGTTTCTCATCGGAAGTCCATTTCAACTTAATTTTTTTCTTGGAAATAATTTTCTGTGCTAAAATCATGTAAGCTGATAAGCAGCATCAATTAATTGTTTACTTCAATATTGGGCATGACTAGAAGATATACTCATTTAGAAATCTTTGTTTGCTAGTTACTTGTTTTTGCTTTATTGCAGAGGATAGGGTATCTGACTGCCTCTCAGTGCTTTTATGAAGGGACTGATGTAATCATGTTGACAACTAATCAGATTCGTAAGGTAACGTGAGAGATGTTTCCAATACTTTTCAATTCAAAGCAATTCTAAGTTGTGGTGCAAAATTGTACCTTTGTCTTCATTTCATCATATCGTATTATTAATCCTAATTGAAAATTTTACAACATTCACAGGACCTCAGCAGCCCAAATCAGTATGATACAGGAGTTGCTTTGACTGGTTTATCATGTTTTGTTACCCCAGATCTTGCCCGGGATTTGGCAAATGACATTATGACACTGGTGAGTGCTTTGGATTTGGGACTTGTTTATGCTTTATAGGAATTCCTTGTTAGATCGCTACTTAGATTATTCACTAACAATATACTTGACTTCTGGTCCGCAGATGTCTCATACAAAGCCTTACATTAGAAAGAAAGCTGTGCTTATTATGTACAAGATATTTCTCAAATACCCAGAATCCCTGCGACCTGCCTTCCCTCGCCTTAAAGAAAAGCTGGAGGATCCTGATTCTGGTGAGTTATCTTCACGGCAAGCAATACCACGCAACGCGTCGGAAGTTTACACCAAATGATGGGAAAGTCTTTTGCATTGTATAAATAAAGAACTCCATGGCTGTACAACTGAACTAGAGCACTTATCATTTCTTCCAATAATAATTAGGAATTCAATTAAATTAATTGCTACTTCATTAAAATGCTAAAGAAGACAAATTTGAGTACGTTATCAGGAATGTACTGATTTTACTTCAGTTCCCACGTTAGCCTTTAATAAGAACAGGAAGTGTATTACTTGTACACAAGTTGTTCCTCCAGTTCTTGGCTAAAAACATGTTCTCAAACTCTACTTTTAGATGAGAACAGGAATGCATTTCCCATTTAGACAATGCTTATGGTATTCACAAATGGTAATTTGCATATGGAATTTTGCATTGTTTTCATATCTCATTTTACAGTTTTAACATTTTGAGATATTTAAGTATTTTAGTTTTAAATTCACAAGAGGAGTGCTATACAAGGCCACAAACTGATGAGCAAGCACAGGGCTAGAACATTTTCCAAGAAAGAACATGAAAGCTGATCCAGATCATTCAATGTTGACTGTTACCTCTGCCTGTCTCATAGGTGTCCAGTCTGCTGCCGTGAATGTTATCTGTGAGCTTGCCCGTCGCAATCCGAAGAATTATCTTTCCCTTGCTCCGTTGTTCTTCAAGCTAATGACTTCTTCAACTAACAACTGGGTCCTCATTAAAATCATCAAACTAGTAAGACTCAATTAACTGTTATTAGGGAAAAAGAAACTTGTTGGGCAGTCAGTTATAGAAAATCAGGAAAAGTGTTAATTATTCATGGAGCTTTTTCCATAGGAAGCAAAATACTGTTTGTTGTGATGAATCATACAATAAATATGTAAACATGGCTTACGACCACTGTATTCAGTTTGCAAACAAATTGTGTAATATAAAGATTAGGTCTACTCAGACTACACAGACTATGGAGGTGTGCCGTCATTAGGGAGAGACAACTGGTGGTAGTTTAACCTGGGGATCTCCACCTGAGGGAAGAAGTTGAGAAGGAGACTTCTCTTTTATGATAACTTGCGCCAGTGTGAGTTTTGAATCCACGCTGTTGACATGACTCTATTGCAAACCTGCTGTCCAGCCAACTGAGCAAACCGGTCCTCAGATTATCAGTTCTGTGTAATATCAAGTATTAATCTATTGTTAACATGAGAGATTTTTTGTGCTGCACTTAATAAAATATTAGAATTAAGTGCAGCAGAAATTATTCTATTCTAGTAATATATGTTACTACTTCCATAGGTTGGAGGTTACCTTTTTGGTTTTACTGATAAAATTTCATAAAATTGACATCAATATTAATTGGTGCTGAAACTTCTGGAAATATTGGTTGAGGTGTAGTTAATCTAGTATCATGGGATAATGCAAGTTTGAGACAAGTTCTGGAGCCTAGTAGAATACACAGAGGCTATGTCTCTGAGTTTAAATACCAAGCATCGATTGAGTAAACCTCCAAGACAGCCTTACTTTTAATATGCCTTCCATGATGACTGAATACCTTTATAATGCTTTCCAGTCAATAAATCTTTTGAAGTGTTATTGCTGTTGTAATGTTGAAAACATGGTAGCTTCAGGAAATTTAATTGTATTTTCTATTTATTCAACTGCTTGTAATAAGATATAGTTGTCATTTATCAAAGTGGAACTTCAGCATTTGATTCAACGAAACAGGGCTTTGACTAGAATAATTCTAAGTTTTGTTATGACTAACTTCTCAAGAAAAAGGAAAATGCTATGCTTTCGAAAATATTTTCCTATCTAGATTTTAAAATTTAACACTTTTGGGTGTGGAGATAAAAACAGTGTTATCATATTGATTTCATGGTATTTCAAGGAGCTTGTTGGGGAATTTGGAAAGAGGATTGGGAGCTCTGAAGGAGGAGGCAGAGGGACCTCTGTCAAATTGGAATGCTGAGGTACAAAACTGCTTTTTATGCAGTTCATGGATAGGTGCCTTACATGGAAAAATAAATTTGGTAACATTTCTCACCTGGAGAGAATTTGATGGCGTTGCTCAAAATATTAGCATATCAAAACTCCAGAAAATGGGTTTCTGCAGAGCAAGTAGAATATAATGCTGAAAGGACGTATGTTAATACTTCTAATTCCTTCAGCAGTCACAGCTGAGTTTACAAATTGAAAATATTTTGCATGCATTAATTTAGGGACTGTATTAAACAATCCTTCTCTGTTTATCTTGATATTTTGATGTGGAACCAATGTAACTGTGATGTGATGTTTGAAACAGTGCTTAATGCTATATTAGATTTTTAATTTGTTTGGTTTTTATTTGCCATATAAATTTGGCTAATGAGAGAGCTTTAAACTAATTGGCAAAGGAGGTTTTGGGAAAAGGGAAATGCAAACTTATGAAACAAAAGCATCTGTAGGCATTGCAGTACTCAGAGTAAAAACATAGAAAAACTGCAGCAAATGGAGTCAAAGAATGAAAAGATGACTAAAGACAAGATTAATATAAATGTGTGGAATATTAGCCACAAACTAGATGCATTAATGGAAAAAAATACAAGTTGATGACTATGATCTTAGAGCTATGATGGAGACATGATTGTAAGGCCATCAAAGATGGGAACTAATTGGTCAGCTATTTCTGACTTGTCGAAACAACCAGCAGGAAGTTAATATTGGTGGAGTAGCTTTGTTAGTAGGAGATGGTATGTGTAAGTTTCCAAGGGATTACCTTGGACCAGATATTGCAGAATCCATTTAGGCAGAGGTAACAAAAAAAAAAGACAGCCCTGGTGGGAATCCTCTACAGAACCCTGCCCAAAGTTGCTGCTATTGAGTCATAGAGTCTTAGAAATGTACACCATGGAAACAGACCCTTAGGTCCAACCTGTCCATGCCGACCAGATATCCCAACCCAATCTTGTCCCACCTGTGAGCGTCTGGCCCATATCCCTCCAAACCCTTCCTATTCATATACCCATCCAAATGCCTCTTAAATGTTGCAATTGTACCAGCCTCCACCACTGCCTCTGGCAGCTTATTCCATACATGTACCACCCTCTGCGTGAAAAGTTGCCCCTTAGGTCTCTTTTTTTTTTATATCTTTACCTTCTCACCCTAAACCTATGCCCTCTAGTTTTGGACTCCCTGATCCCAGGGAAAAGACTTTGCCTATTTATCCTATCCTTGCCCCTCATAATTTTGTAAACCTCTACAAGGTCACCCCTCAGCCTCCGCTCCAGGGAAAACAGCCCCAGCCTGTTCAGCCTGTCCCTAAAGCTCAAATCCTCCAGCCCTGGCAACATCCTTGTAAATTTTTTCTGAACCCTTTCAAGTTTCACAACATCTTTCCAATAGGAAGGAGACCAGAATTGCACGCAATATTCCAACAGTGGCCTAACCAATGTCCTGTACAGCGGCAACATGACCTCCCTACTCCTGTACTCGATACTCTGGCCAATAAAGGAAAGCATACCCAAACGCCACCTTCACTCTCCTATCTACCTGCGATTCCACTTTCAAGGAGCTATGAACCTGCACTCCCAGGTCTCTTCGTTCAGCAACACTCCCTAGTACCTTACCATTAAGTGTAGAAGTCCTGCTAAGATTTGCTTTACCAAAATGCAGCACCTCGCATTTACCTGAATTAAACTCTATCTGCCACTTCTCAGCCCATTGGCCCATCTGGTTAAGATCTTGTAATCTGAGGTAACCTTCTTCACTATCCACTACATCTCCAATTTTAGAGTCAGCTGCAAACTTACTAACTGTACCTCTTCTGCTTGCATCCAAATCATTTATGTAAATGACAACAAGCAGAGGGCCCAGCACCAATCCTTGTGGCGCTCCACTGGTCACAGTCTGAACAACAACCCTTCACCACCATCCTCTGTCTTCTACCTTTTGAGCCAGTTCTGTATCCAAATGACGAGTTCTCCCTTTATTTCATGAGATCTAACCTTGCTGATCAGTCTCCCATGGGGAACCTTGTCGAACGCCTTACTGAAGTCCATATAGATCACATCTACTGCTCTACCATCATCAATTTTCTTCGTTGCTTCTTCAAAGAACTCAATCAAGTTTGTGAGACATGATTTCCCACACACAAAGCCATGTTGACTGTTAATCAGTCCTTGCCTTTCCAAATACACGTACATCCTGTCCCTCAGGATTCCCTCCAACAACTTGCCCACCACCGAGGTCAGGCTCACCGGTCTATAGTTCCCTGGCTTGTCTTTACTGCCCTTCTTAAACAGTGGCACCATATTTGCCAACCTCCAGTCTTCCGGCACCTCACCTGTGACTATCGATGATACGAATGTCTCAGCAAGAGGCCCAGCAATCACTTCTCTAGCTTCCCACCGAGTTCTCGGGTACACCTGATCAGGTCCTGGGGATTTATCCACCTTTAACCATTTCAAGACATCCAGCACTTCCTCCTCTGTAGTCTGGACATTTTGCAAGATGTCACCATCTATTTCCCTACAGTCTATTTCTTCCATATCCTTTGCCACAGTAAATACTGATGCAAATTATTCAATTAGTATTTCCCCCATTTTCTGTGGCTCCACACAAAGGCCACCTTGCTGATCTTTGAGGGGGCCTATTCTCTCCCTAGTTACCCTTTTGTCCTTTAATATAGTTGTAAAAATCCTTTTGATTCTCCTTAATTCTATTTGCTACAGTTATCTCATGTCCCCTTTTTGTCCTCCTGATTTCCCTCTTAAGTATACTCCTACTTCCTTTATACTCTTCTAAGGATTCACTCGGTCTATCTTGTCTATACCTGACACATGCTTCCTTCTTTTTCTTAACCAAACCCTCAACTACTTTAGTCATCCAGCGTTCCTTATACCTACCAGCCTTCCCTTTCACCCTGACAGGAATATATTTTCTCTTGATTCTTATCTCCTTTCTGAAAACTTCCCATTTTCCAGCTGTCCCTTTACCTGCGAACATCTGCCTCCAATCAGCTTTTGAAAGTTCTTGCCTAATACTGTCAAAATTGGCCTTTCTCCAATTTAGAATTTCGACTTTTAGATCTGGTCTTTCATTTTCCATCCCTATTTTAAAACAAATAGAATTATGGTCGCTGGCCCCAAAGTGCTCCCCCACTGACACCTCAGTCACCTGCCCTGCCTTATTTCCCAAGCATAGGTCAAGGTTTGCACCTTCTCTGGTAGGTACATCCACATAGTGAATCAGAAAATTGTCTTGTACACACTTCAGAAATTCCTCTCCATCTAAACCTTTAACACTATGGCAGTCCCAGTCGATGTTTGGAAAGTTAAAATCCCCTACCATAACAACCCTATTTTTCTTAGAGATAGCTGAGATCTCCTTACAAGTTTATTTCTCAATTTCCCTCTGATTATTGGGGGTTGTGTAGTACAATCCCAATAAGGTGATCATCCCTTTCTTATTTCTCAGTTCCACCCAGATAACTTCTCTGGATATATTTCAGAATATCCTCCCGCACAGCTGTAATGCTATCCCTTATCAAAAATGCCACTCCGCCTCCTCTCTTGCCTCCCTTTCTATCCTTTCTGTAGCATTTGTATCCTGGAACATTAAGCTGCCAGTCCAGCACATCCCTGAGCCATGTTTCTGTAATTGCTATAATATCCCAGTCCCATGTTCCTAAACATGCTGAGTTTATCTGCCTTTCCCTGTTAGGCCCCTTGCATTGAAATAAATGCAGTTTAACTTATTCATCCTACTTTGTCCCTGCCTGCCCTGACTGTTTTGATTGGCTTCTGTTCTCAACTGTACCAGTCTCAGATCGATCTCTTTCCTCACTATCTCCCTGGGACTCCCCCACAAACCTTAGTTTCAATCCTCCCAAGCAGTTCTAGCAAATTTCCCTGCCAGTATATTCGTTCCCTTCCAATTCAGGTGCAATCCGTCCTTCTTGTACAGGTCACTTCTCCCCCAAAAGAGATTCCAATAATCCAAAAATGTGAATCCTTCTCCCACACACCAGCTCCTCAGCCAGGCATTCATCTGCTCTATCCTCCTATTCCTGCCCTCACACTAGTTCGTAGTGCTGGGAGTAATCCAGATATTCCTACCCCTGAGGACTTCCTTTTTAAATTTCTGCCTAACTCTGTTATCTCCCTTCAGAATCTCAACCATTTCCCCTTCCTATATCGTTGGTTCCAATGTGGACAATGACCTCTTGCTGGCCCTTCTCCCCCATGAGAACATTCTGCACCCTCTCTGAGACATCCTTGATCCTGGCACCAGGGAAACAACACACCATTCTGCTTTTTCTCTGCTGGCCACAGACGTCTGTCTGTACCTCTGACTACAGAATCCCCTAACACAATTGATCTCTTAGAGGCTGATGTACCCCTCGTTGCATTAGAGCCAGTCTCAATGCCAGAAACTTGGCTGTTTGTGCTGCATTCCCCTGAGAATCCATCACCCCTACATTTTCCAAAACAGCATAACTGTTTGAAATGGGTATATCCACAAAAGACCCCTGCCCTAGGTGCCGACCCTGGAGGCAATGAGTGCATTTTCAAAAGGCAGTACATTAATTATGGGTGATGCTTCAGTCATGTAGATTGTAAAAATCAAATGAGCTAAGGTAACCATTAATTTGTGTATTTTGGACAGTCTCCTAGAATACTATGTGGGCTCAGGCTATTTTGGACTTAATAAGCAGTCGCAGCATAAATAATTCTCCAGGCAACACTGCCAAATACAGAATTTAGAATGCCTTTTAACAGGGAGAAACTTTGGTTAGGAGCAAATGTACTGAACTTAAATGAGTTCAATACAAAGGAATGATACCATAGTTGGCTAAACTGCATTGAGAAAGGAGATGATCAGAAAAGGCGGTTGGATACAATTGCAGATGTTTAATAAATACTTAATTCTCAGAATAAAGATATCCCAGTGAAGCAGAAGGATTCCAGGAAGGGGTTTGATTGTTAACAAAGAAAGTTGAGGATGTTATCAAATCGCAAGTAAAAATGTGACTAAGATGGTAGTGGTATGCCAGAGGACTGGGGAAAGTTTTAAAAATTCAACATCCGAAATTTGACCAAAAATAAACCAAGGGAGAGAGGAAACTGAGGGTAAACTAACAAGTAAAATCAAAACACAGTAAGAGCTGCTTGGAGTGCAGGTTCATAGCTCCTTGAAAGTGGTGTCACAGGTAGATAGGATAGTGAAGAAAGCGTTTGGTATGCTTTCCTTTATTGGTCAGAGTATTGAGTACAGGAGTTTGGGAGGTCATGTTGCGGCTGTACAGGACATTGGTTAGGCCACTGTTGGAATATTGTGTGCAAGTCTGGTCTCCTTCCTATCGGAAAGATGTTGTGAAACTTGAAAAAGTTCAGAAAAGAATTACAAGGATGTTGCCAGGGTTCGGGTATTTGAGCTACAGGGAAAGGTTGAATAGGTTGGGGCTGTTTTCCTGGAGCATCAGAGGCTGAGGGGTGACCTCAGAGGTTTACAAAATTGAGGGGCATGGATTGGGTAAATACGCTATGTCCTTTCCCTGGGGTGGGGGGAGTCCAGAACTAGAGGGCATAGGTTTAGGGTGAGAGAGGAAAGATATAAAAGAGACCTAAGGGGCAACTTTTTCACGCAGAGGGTGGTACGTGTATGGAATGAGCTGCCAAAGGATGTGGTGGAGGCTGGTACAATTGCAACATTTAAGAGGCATTTGGATGGGTATATGAGTAGGAAGGGTTTGGAGGGATATGGGACGAGATTGGGTTGGGATATCTGGACGGGTTGGACCAAAGGGTCTGTTTCCATGCTATACATCTTTATGACTCCTAAGTAATTAAAAAGGAAGGGTGAGGTCATAGTGGAAATAAGTCTCTTAGAGTAAGGAGATTGTAGTTGATGGGGACAAGACAGGATAGTGGATTTGAGGAATGTCAGAGCAGACTTGATGGAAAAATTATCTATTTCTGCTCCGATGTCTTGAGAGAGTTCATACGCTTAATGTCTTCGTAGTTGAAGTGTGCTTGTCATATTTTGTGACAACTACTTTTTATTTCAGTTTGGAGCCCTTACCCCACTTGAGCCACGGCTGGGAAAGAAACTCATTGAGCCACTGACGAACTTAATACACAGGTGAGTAGTTGTTTTTCATGCAGTGACTGTGTGCAGATAATTTTATAAGTCTGATTGTGCTGAAGTGAAAGTTGTTTTGTTGGTATGTTTGCTGATCTTGCTTCAGGTTAACAATGAACTTTAAACTGTTGTACCTGTTAACAAATCTACATTATTTCTCAACATCCACATTTTTAAATTCATACTTTTGTGAGCATCTCTGGCTTGGCCAGCACTGATTGGCAATCAGCTGCATTGCTGTGGGTCGGGAGTCCATTGTAGGCTGGACCATGTCAAGATGACCGATCCCTTTCCCTAAAGGGCATTAGTGATCCAGATGGGTTTTTCTGACAATGTTTTCATGGTCTTTGATTCCAGATTTTTATTGAATTCAAAATTCCACCATCTGCCATGGTTGATTGAACCCAGCTCCTAGAATGTTTGTTGAGTTATTGGATGTCGAGCGATAATACCACTACTATTATACCTCACTTCCCCATTATTAGTGTGAGTGCTGAATTTTAAAGTAACACTGTAACAATAAGAAAGCTAAAGATTTACAAAAGGAATTAGTACCTGAAAGGATAGTGCAGCCTGAATTTGACAAAATTATTGAAGTGCGCTACATATCCAAAAAAATTAGAATTGCTCATATGGTTTTGGAAAACCAATTAAATAATGTCGTACTGTACAGATGTTTCACTTGATAAGATTTGCACAAAGCATTCCACTACTCTTGGACAATCAGCCTTTTCTGATTTGAATTGCCTTTTTTTTTTGTAAAACTCCATATTTAATTTCAAGTATTATATTTGAAGTATGTTTATCATAAATCAACTTGCATATTTGTTGTTTGGCATTTGAATTTCATCTTTATTAAGCTAACTTTATTCACCTTCCTCTTGCCAGCAGAGAATTATTGGTTCTTAATTTTAGAATTGTTCCTATTGTGATAGCAGCAAATCTGTTTCTAGTCTCTCGGTTTCCTCAATCAGTTTCATATTCAGTATGGCTAGCAAAGACGTATGTTTTGTGTCATGATTAGTCACTGCTGCTTTCACTGTTTTTACATTAAATCCTAAATGTTACGTGTCACCAATTTATGTCTGGAAAGGTGTATTAGAGTCAGAGATGTACAGTATGGAAACAGGCCCTTCGGTTCAACCTGTCCATGCTGACCAGATATCCCAACCCAATCTAGTCCCACCTGCCAGCACCTGGCCCATATGCCTCCAAACCCTTTCCTATTCATATACCCATCCAAATGCCTCTTAAATGTTGCAATTGTACCAGCCTCCACCACATCCTCTGGCAGCTCATACAATACAAGTACCACCCACTGCATGATAAAGTTGCCCCTTAGGTCTCTTTTACATCTTTCCCCTCTTACCCTAAACCTATGCCCTCTAGTTCTGGACTCCCTGACCCCAGGGGAAAGACTTTGTCTATTTACCCTATCCATGCCCCTCATAATGTTGTAAACCTCTATAAGGTCACCCCTCAGCCCCAGGGAAAACAGCCCCAGCCTGTTCAGCCTCTCCCTTCAGCTCAAATCCTCCAACCCTGGCAACATCCTTGTAAATCTTTTCTGAACCCTTTCAAGTTTCACAACATCTTCCCGATAGGAAGGAGACCAGAATTGCACGCAATATTCCAACAGTGGCGTAACCAATGTCCTATACAGCCGCAACATGACCTCCCTACTCCTGTACTCAACACTCTGGCCAATAAAGGAAAGCATATCCAAACGCCGCCGTTGCTATCTTATCTACCTGTGACTCCACTTTCAAGGAGCTTTGAACCTGGAATCCAAAGTGTCTCTGTTCAGCAACAGTCCCTAGGACATTACCATTAAGTGTTTTAAGTCCTGCTAAGATTTGCTTTCCCAAATTGCAGCACCTCGCATTTATCTGAATTAAACTCCATCTGCCACTTCTCAGCCCATTGGCCCATCTGGTCTAGATCCTGTTGTAATCTGAGGTAACCCTCTTCGCTGTCCACTACACCTCCAATTTTGGTGTCATCTGCAAACTTACTAACTGTACCTCTTGTGCTCGCATCCAAAAAATTTATGTAAATGACAAAAAGTAGAGGGCCCAGCACCGATCCTTGTGGCACTCCACTGGTCACAGGCCTCCAGTCTGAAAAACAATCCTCCACCACCACCCTCTGTCTTCTACCTTTGAGCCAGTTCTGTATCCAAATGACTAGTTCATCCTATATTCCATGAGATCTGACCTTGCTAATCAGTCTCCCATGGGGAACCTTGTCGAATGCCTTACTGAAGTCTATATAGATCACATCTACTGCTCTGCCCTCATCAATCTTCTTTGTTACTGTTTCAAAGAACTCAATCAAGTTTGTGAGACATGAATTTCCACGCACAAAGCCATGTTGACTCTCCCTCATCCCTTGCCTTTCCAAATACACGTACATCCTGTCCCTCAGGATTCCCTCCAACAACTTGCCCACCACTGAGGTCAGGCTCACCGGTCTATAGTTCCCTGGCTTGTCTTTACCGCCCTTCTTAAACAGTGGCACAACATTAGCCAACCTCCAGTCTTCCGGCAGCTCACCTGTGACTATCGATGATACGAATGTCTCAGCAAGAGGCCCAGCAATCACTTCTCTAGCTTCCCACGGAGTTTTTGGGTACACCTGATCAGGTCCTGGAGATTTATCCACCTTTTATGCATTTCAAGACATCCAGCATTTCCTCCTCTGTAATTTGGATGTTTTGCAAGATGTCACCATCTATTTCCTTACAGTCTATATCTTCCATATCCTTTTCCACAGTAAGTACTGATGCAAACTATTCATTTCGTATCTTCCCCCATTTTCTGTGGCTCCACACAAAGGCAGCCTTGCTGATCTTTGAGGGGTTGTTATCTGTCTATTTACAATCACTGTTTACGTGAGGAAGCGTACTTGCTCATCTCTTCTAAGGTGAAACCTATGGCACTCCTTTAAATAGTGGCTTTCTAAATCTACTTCGCAATGTATCCATAGAATGGAAGGAAAAAGAGGTATACATCTGGTGGGTCAGGGAAGGGTAGTGAGGCCAGAATTAAAATATTGAGTTTTAGCATAACCAGTGGCTTGTTACCAGTTATAAATATTTGTAAATGTGTTCTCTGAATAGCCACCTATTGTGTTTATTTTCTTTCAATTGCAGCTATTTGGGACAGCATACTGTTTAGCTGAGGAGGGAGCAGTGTCAGTGGGGATGTGGAAGGGGATAAACATCTGGCCTGTTTGGAACTGCAACTAGAAGAATGAAAAACTGAAATTGGAGGGGTGGATTACCAGTCCAGTTGAATGCAATCTGTACAGGGCCATCCTCCCAGATAAAGTAGAATTTTGCTGTGTCATAAAAAAAGTTGTGCTATCTCAAACTGTCTCTTGATGTATGGCCTTCAAAGTGTGCAATGAGAAATTGAGTGACGTGTGAAAAAGGTTTTAGACAGCTCTTTGTAGTTGATATTACAGTGTAAATACAACAACAGTACTGCAAAAGTATGTAATACTTGTATGAAATACAACTGATGTCAAATCTTGCACATCTTTTAACTGAACAAAATACTTTCTTTTCATTGCAGCACCTCAGCTATGTCCCTTCTGTATGAATGTGTGAACACTGTGATTGCAGGTAACAAATAGTTTGTCTACTGATGTGGATTGTTTTGTTTTTCAACGTGAATGGTTGTTCCATAACCTGTTTAGTGGAGATTGGGGAAGAGGGGTCTGGATTACATAAATAATTTATTTTTGGGCCACTTCATAATATTTGATTCAAAAAGGCAAATTAAAGCTAACCTGTATAACTTGATTGAAATACAAGTGATAGAAGTCATCCTCACCTAAAAAAGGCCTTTTGTTCGATCCTACTTGCTGCCAACCTTTTGGAAAGATATGTTGACCTTAGGGTAAATAGGTTGACTAGAATAATAACCTGACTCCCAGAATTAAATTTGCAAGGAAAAGTTCAACAAATAGCATCGTATTCCCTGAAACGAGGTGCATGGGTGATTTTTTTAAAAAAAATTTAATTTGAATTGTCCAGATTTTTGAAGGGAATAGTCTATAAAGTAATTTGTTCCGCTAGGGCAGTATAGTGTAGAAGTTATAATTTGTCCTTTTGGGAGTGACATTAAACATGTAAACATTGGATGCACACTTGTTGGTAGGAAATTAGAACTTCATGATAAAGTAATTGATCAATTTAAATAAATTTCAAGTTCCCATATTGATTTCTATTATCTCAAGGTTTTGATAGATATGGAACCACAACAGGTTAATGGAACTGGTTCAGAGTTAGCTGCTGTGTCATTGCTGTGTACAGGCTTGAAAAGATAAATGGTCTACATATAAAATTTTGAATTGATGATTATTTGAGCTGCTGCGTCATCTTCAAAACAATTAATTATGAAGCGACACTAAATTTAGAAAATACTTAATAAAAGGAATTAAACATTCATAAAGGCATAAAAATTAGAAAGGATTATCCTAAACAGAAAAATACTTGTGAAGCAAGTTAATTGAATCAAATTATGGCAAATAAATTATGATCAATAAGTTTCTGAACATCTATAATCATTTCAAAAAGATTTAAATTTGCTTGACTTCTCCATTTTGGAGGTTTTGTATTAGTTAAGTGGTTACAAAGTGTACATTAACAGAAGTGAAATGAGAGTTTGCAGAACTTTGTTAGCTTGGTTCATTGTTCATCTGCTTGACTGAAAGGTAGATTCATTGTCACATTCTAAATGTAAACTTGAACATTCTTTACTCATGATAGTGATAGAAACCTTGTTTGAAATGCTACCTTTCATATGAGGTGCTAAACTCTGCTCTTTCTTCAGGTGGACTTCACAGATCTCTAAGCATTGTTTGAAGAATAGCAGGGGGATCTTTTGTCAACAATTATACTTCAACCAACACCCACAAATAGTTTCTGTTTATTTATTTCAGGGCCGTTCGTAGACTTTGAGGTGCATAGATTGGCTGACATATTAGTCTGCATCCATGATTATACTACTTGAACCTCTTAGGAAATTCAAAATGAATTATTGCAATTATTGTAATAAACCCATTTTCCTGATCCCTCCACCCTTAACTCTAGCAAGTTCAATGTTTGTGAGCAGTAAGTTGGACACTCTATTTAGCTGCCTCTGCTGCATTTCCATTATTCCCTTGCCTCCCAAGTCACACCATCTCCAAGGAACTCCCTGTCCTAGCTTTGAATTTGTATTATTCTCATTTCACCGTGTTCATTTTTGAACTTTATAATTACTAATCCATGAAACCTACTGTTCATGATTTGATCTGCAGATCTTCATTACTGCTTAAAAAGACAATTTATCCAAGCTTTTCGACTTGCACTGTTCAGGATAATTCACAAGAACTGCCAATTGAATGGTTTCCACAAAATGTCTTTGTTGTGGTTCTGTTCGCCGAGCTGGGAATTTGTGTTGCAGACGTTTCGTCCCCTGTCTAGGTGACATACTCAGTGCTTGGGAGCCTCCTGTGAAGCGCTTCTGTGATGTTTCCTCTGGCATTTGTAGTGGTTGGAATCTGCCGCTTCCGGTTGTCAGTTCCAGCTGTCCGCTGTAGTGGCCGATATATTGGGTCCAGGTCGATGTGCTTATTGATAGAATCTGTGAATGAATGCCATGCCTCAAGGAATTCCCTGGCTGTTCTGTTTGGCTTGTCCTATAATAGTAATGTTGTCCCAGTCGAATTCATGTTGCTTGTCATCTGCGTGTGTGGCTACGAAGGATAGCTGGTCGTGTCGTTTCGTGTCATTTCACAAACTTTGAAAATGTCTTTGTTTCTGGCAAACCTGCTCTCTCGATTACATGTCTTCACTAAATATGTTGACTTCTGTCCTTCCCCTTCTGTCAGTTAACACAGTAGGATCCTATCTCCTTGGATTTTTGCATCTTTTCTGAACCATTGTTCCTGACGAATCAACCCAAAATATCTGCCTTTTTGAAATACAGTAGTTCCCCCAATACCTGCGGGGGCTATGTTCCTAAACCTACCACGGAAGCCCGACACTGCAGATAGGACCAAACCCATTCGTTTAAATGGGAAATTTACCTTCCTGGCAGCTTCTTGGTCTCTGATTCCGGGAGTTTCCCTATAATATGTTCGGGCCGCAGTAAACTGCGGAAAACGATTTGTTTTCCTGTAACCTGTTTCCAACGATTTTGTCTCCCAAATTCTTGATTGCCATTTTACCACTTCAAAAGTTCATGTTTATTATTCTTGTAATATCACGCATAAACCTATTGCATGAACTTTAGCCAGTTCCACAGCACTGAAGGCACTTGAATCAAAGTCATAAATAATGTCCACAATATTTTGTGCTTATGACCATGAGTATCTTAGTCTTCCTTATTCTCTCGATCACTCTGTCATCTGAAATTTGTGTGAACAATACCACTCTCCTGCAACTAATTTCCCCCATTATCCATCTCCATGGAGTTGTCTTCAGTCCGACTATCAGATAGCTAATTGGAGATAGAGCATCGCCACAGGTAGCTTCTCTTTCAACTTGTACCATCACTTGAGGATTCAGCAAGAATCAAATTTTGGAACTGCCTGTTTTTGTGCTATTTTGTCACAATGTCTAAAGATGATTAGAGTTATCTGTTGTCGGCTCGGTTTATGAAGATTGAGAGTGTTCTGTCATTGAATCAACTGCAAGATAAAATTTTTGTGAGGCTTTTTCACCCTTTAAGGTTCATAATTCAAATTTTTTCACTTTTGAATTGTGACATTAATCTTTAAATGTTACTGTGTTAATGGCAGTTATTTTGGATCATTGTTTCTTTGATGTCTAAAGCTTTGATGTATAAAATCTATTTCAATGCACCATTGAATTCAGTGCTTTTGTGGGAAACAAATTGTTGCTAGATTCAGACTCCTGTTTTATTTTCTCTAGTTCTCATCTCTCTATCTACTGGAATGCCGAATCACAGTGCGAGCATCCAGGTAACACTTGCTAACAAGCAAAGAGAAGCTCTGCTAAAATATATTATTTTGTACATGTGCTGTATGGCTTAGACTATTATCCTATATGTGCATGTATGTAATTCTTAAACAAATATATTCAGTATAATTTTGAATTTGGGCTTATTTCCTCCACTGCCTTTTGCCTTGGAGCTTTGAAGATTGAGTTTAAATTTAAATTTTAGACCCATTCAATAAATTAATTTGATTAGCCCTTTCAGAGATTTTTATATTAGAATCATGTTAGTTAGTGTTTAGATGTTCAGGTTCTTTGGTAACCCTTAAGGAATTGATTTCTATCTACGGTACTCAAACATAATGTTTATTGAATTGTAGTAAAATTAATTTTTTTGTTCTTCTGCATTGATAGTTCTAAATTATTGATGGTACACCACTCATTACTTTAAACTTGACATTCATGTTTCCTTTCAGCTTTGTGTACAGAAATTGCGAATACTTATTGAAGATTCTGACCAAAACTGTAAGTGGGTGCCATTAAATTTTATTTCTATTTTGGGATCTTTAAGTATGTCACTGTTGAATGCTTGTCATTGTTTCCCGCAACTGAGCTGAAAAGACTGCTGAAACTATGCATTTCCCAAGCTTCACCAAAATCAAACCTTAGTTGTGCAACAGTCATTACTAATTTGGTGTTGACACAAGCTGGACTTTTCTTGGGAGATGGGATGTTTTGCTGTGAACATTTGAAGCAGTCTTTGTGAGTCATTCTCAAAACCTCCCGTTCCATTTTTGTGATCTCCTTTGTTGGATCATGCAAGTGCATCATAACATTTTCTGGTTTTATTGGTCTTTATTTTCTGTAGAAAGATAAGAGCGCACAAATACCAAAGATTGTTTGTACATTGGTCAAATTTTTAATTAGTAAACACGTGACATTCTCATGTAATTTAAGATTGATGAATTTTCCATACTGTTTCCAAAATGGGTCACATACATTATGACCATCTGTCTTCCCCATCCTAAAATACAAGTAGGTCAGTTGGTTGATAGTTTGCAGAAACACAACTAATGGGAAGGTACCTTTTTGTTTGAGGCCAGCTAGAAAGATTATTTCATAGACCACAGTTAGAGAACCACTGCTTTAACAGAAGTCAAATACTTTTAGAAATAGCTTCCAATTTCTGAACTTAGGTTTCAAAATGTCTTTATAGCTAACAATAGTTTTTCCATAAGTATCTGTTTATGTGGTAATTATTCTGTCCAATAGTCAAAGATTCTGAACTGTCTTGCAGTGAAATACCTGGGTTTGCTGGCCATGTCAAAAATTTTGAAGACTCACCCTAAGTCTGTACAATCCCACAAGGATCTTATTTTACAGTGCTTGGATGACAAAGACGAATCTATACGACTCCGTGCTTTAGACCTTCTGTATGGAATGGTAATTTTTAAATTATCCGTTACTGATTAGATGTGTCACTGTTGAATGTTTCGTGAATCAAAAGAAAATTTCAGTTGCACCAAAGCAGAATACTTGATGGTGGAAATCTGAAATTATAAGAAGAAATGCTGTAAACATTTGCCTGCCAACAACATCAATGAAGCAAGTAACTGCTGTTAACACTGATGACTTTACATCAGAATTGGATAATGTTGAAAGATGTAACTGATTTTAAGCCTGTCCAAAGTTGAATGAGTAACAAGAGGAAAAGTTAGTGATGAGATGAAAGATAAGGGCGATTAAATTGAAAAAAGATATGCTAATGGAGCAAATAAAATAAGATGGGTTTAGAGGAGGTGTAAATAGGAACAACAAAATCATTGTTGACGGATATAGTAATTCCTCATGTAAGATCACAGTTGTATTTCTGAAAATTATAACTTTAAATGAATTATTGTTACACTGATCAAGTGTCAGCACTGCAACTGATGCAAAATATTATTTTCAACAAATTATGATGAACCAAGTTGTCAGTTCCTGTCTTCCAATTGTTATCATATTTAATCCAGTAAAAGTTTATTCAACATAAATTTTAAGATGTTTACCTATAGGTATTGCAGATCCATCTTTTAAAAGAAAATTTTGTCTCTCTAATGTTAAGTGATTTATGAATTTGTATTTGTTGAACATTGAGTTGCTTTGAATGGTGCTTAATGAATATGTCGTAAAAGATAATACGAAAAATATAACCTCACTTCTAAAGATGTCAACGAAATTAAAAATATAACTACTCTGCCTTAATATCAAGATGGCAGTCTGTATTCATTTAAAAATATTGGGAAACCACTGAGGTTTAGCAGTACTAGCTGTAATTGTTCGCACTTAAAAATTTTCTCATGGACTTAAATATTGATAGGTTTCAAAAAAGAACTTGATGGAGATAGTAAAGAAATTAATGATTCACGTGGATAAAGCAGAAGGCACAACGTACAGAGATGAGCTCCTTACAAAAATCATTGACATATGCAGTCAGTCCAACTATCAATATATCACCAATTTTGAATGGTAAGTTTTCAGTAGTAATAGTTTTATAAAAAGAAATTGCATTGTTTGTGTCCGCGTAGAATTTACTCTTAAGTTTTAGGCTTTATAATCAAACTGCCTTAAAGTTTAGCAAATGTTAATCAAATTATTGGTTCATATTTAGTTCCCAAATTTCTGGTGTGCTTATTTTAAATACAGGTATATTAGTATCCTGGTGGAACTGACGCGACTGGAGGGAACACGACATGGCCATTTAATTGCAGCACAAATGCTTGATGTAGCTATTCGTGTGAAAGCTATTAGGGCATTCGCCGTGTCACAAATGGCAATGCTGTTAGATAACGGCCATCTGCTTGCTGGCAACATGCAAAGAAATGGTATCTGCGAAGTTCTGTATGCTGCTGCCTGGATCTGTGGTGAATTCTCTGAGTATGTACTATTTAATATTTTTTTAAAATTCAAGGCTGTTTGTAGGTGATTCCATTTATTTCTGTTCTCAAGTTGGAGCATTTTAATGTCAAATGGAATATTTTTAGGTCCTAATATCTATTTTGTGCATTCTGAAATCATACTGCACCAAACAAATGCATATTTTTCTGAGTGCAGTGATAATTTTTCAGCTACACCTCCAACACTGAGTCCATTTGCAGCCGTCTGATATTTTAACATTTTCTACACCAGCCATCTTTTGAAACAGTGTTGGAGATATATATCTGGCAACGTCTGTGGAGAGAAAAAGAAGGTTAAAGTTTTGAGTCTAATTATAACTCTGCTTCAAAACCTTCGAGTATTTGCAAATATTTTTCATTTTGTCAGAGGCAGATAAGGAGCAAGGAGTCAAATGATGTTGAGGTCCAGTGCTAAAGACATCTTAGCCATCCTTTGGCCTGTCTGATGTCATTGAGTTTGGTACAATTCTTGTCCTTTATGGCTGTACAACTTAGAAACAGCACATAATCATGTTCGAGTTGTATAAAAATGGGAATCTGATTGGCTTTGTAAACAGCAATTTGCCTCATGAAAAATAGCCCAAACCAAAACTTTTCCACAAACTAGAGCAGGTCATGCAGTTCTTGAGTTTTCTTTCCATCTTTTCATTTGACTTTTGGTAATCTGTACTTGAAAGACATTTACCTGCCCTTGTTGCATACACTCCAATTTTTCACCCAACAGAAATCCTTTGATCTCAATCAAAAAATATTCACTTGACTACGACTTTGTTATACCATTAAGCAATTCGTATAGCTCTTTGAAAAATTTGGCATACATACAGTTCTAACTTATGTATTTTTCAGATATCTTCAAGAGCCTAACCAAACATTGGAAGCTATGCTGAAATCCAAAGTCACAACACTGCCAGGGCATATCCAGGCAGTTTATGTGCAGAATGCTGCAAAGCTATATGCATCGGTTTTGCAACAAAATGAACAAGCTGGCAACAAGGAAGCTGCTCAAGAAATAACACAAATGTTGATTGACAAGCTACCCCAATTTGTTCAGAATGCAGACCTTGAAGTACAGGAGCGGGTACGTGAGCAGGCTTTACTTTCACCACAGATGACGATGCAGTTTCACTGTGTCCATCATTATGGTATTTTAGATACATTCTTCTCTTGCTTACAGTAATTTTAATTTGAAAGCAAAATAACTCTGTTTTGGGTGATCTGTTTCCTCCAGCCCAGGAGCAAAAAGTATTCTAACGAATAAATGAATATTATTTTTGTCTTCAGCTTTTGCCCATCTCATTTGAAAACATTTGATTTATGTTGGATTTGTGCTAACTAATCACCAGAACTGGTATGTTACTTGCACAAATAGTCATGCATAATTCTTAACCATGACTGTGGAGAGGCTATTGAGTCATTGAAGATATATTTATAGGCAAGCATTACTTTCTTCCTCCAGTAAAGATAGCTGGTTCATAGAAAACAGAATCTATGTTTTCACACTTAATCAAGGGCTGTTGTGGTGATGATTGGACACTGAAACTCATTCTTTGTGTCTTCAGTAGATTTGATTCAGAGTCATTAGGCCTCACTGTTCATTCATTCATCTTTGCCTATTCCAAGACATTGTGTTAATGTTGTCAGAATCACTGGGAGCACTGCTTTGAAGAAACTTTTGAATTTTCTAGCATTCCACAAACAAAAGTCTTGCACGATTAAAAGTATTATTTATTATGATAATGCACAAATACAATGAGCACACAAATACTTCAATTTTTTGTAAAATAACCTTCAGTTTTTCCTGCTACAGTGGCATGTGTGTCCTTGAAGCTGCTGTATGAATTTGAACAATTACAGAATTAGGAAGTTTGGAATATAGCCATTACATGATGGTCTCTTCTGCAGCCACCCTTGCCCCTGAAAAAATGTGCTAATTATTTCAGTCCTTGCCGAACTCCTGTTTGACCTTGCTTCACCCATTTTGTCTGATTTGTACTCGATGAATCAATGCAATTGATGTCTTAATTATGTAACCCTGTCCCACATTCAATACTTCCAAGTATTGTTGTTCATTAGAAAGCATTACAAAATTGACATGTGCTGTCTCTTTCAAACACTAATACGATAGTTGTAGTAATCTGCACTACTAACTCAGATTTTAATGTATGCTTCCTCTGAATGGCAAGAACATTTTTTCTGCTCAGAATTTGATAGAACAATAGGATGTAAACTGTTCACACCTTGAGCCTCCTTCATCATTTTAAGCTAGAGCGTGACCAAGTTTTGACAATGCCATTTTCCTATACTACCCTCTTTGATGTCATTAGTGTCAAGAAAAATATTAATTTCTATCATGAACATGCTTGCTGGTGGACTCTGGTGGGCTTTCTATGGTAGAGAACTTTCAAGATTCATCACTGTCTAAGTAAAGAAATTTCTGACCACTTCACAATCGCGAGATTGTCCTGGTTCTAGACTCTGTACCCAGGAGACTCATCCTTCCTGTATGTAGCCTCTTGATCCCTGCAAAAATTTTTTTGCTACAATGAGATCACTTTCATTCTTCTTAACCTTTGAAGAATATAGACACTATCTCCTAAAAACTCATTTGCACCATGCCAGGGAGCAGTATGAGCATGAGTTGCATTTTTTATGTCTGACCAGTTTATGCTCCCTCAGGTGAGGGGTCCAGAATTGTATGCAATACTCCAGTTCCAGTCTCAGCAAAGCCCTGTAAGATTGTTGCAACATTCAATCACACTGTACTGAAATTCTATTACAGTAAAAGCCACAATATCAAATCTGTTTCTTACTCTTTGTCAGACAGATTATAATTTTTTAAAATAAAAATCTTATCACTTGTGAATTCTCAACAAGTAGGCAGCTTAGGTAAATGGGCTAGAATACAAGACAATGTGAATGGTGTGAAGAAATCCTGTTTTAGAAAGGACAGAAAACTTCTTAAATGGTGGGAAATTTGGACATGTTGACATCCAAAGGACCTTGATGTTTTTATTCAAATCTTTCACAAAAATAACTATCATTAATATGCTGCTTGTTTAAAATCCAAATACTAAAAGCCGCAGGTAGGGCATGTGTGTCCACTCACCGCCCTGAATGGAAATATGTCACCATTCCTTCACTATTGCTTGCTCAAAATCTGAGCTCCATTCTTAACCGAACTGTGGTAGCCCTAAGGGCTACAGTGGTTCAAGAAGTCAGCTCACCACGATCTTCTCCAGAGCCTCCTTGCACACATGGATGGGCAATATTTGTTGGCCTAACACCCTATGAATAAATATATTTCCCCAGCTAGTTAGTTTAGTACCCTGGTATAAGTAGCCTGAGGTTAAGATTGGGATGAAAAGGAATTTCTTACTATGTAGTCAATATTTGGAAACCTGTGAAAGTTCAATCAGTATGTTCAAAACAGAAAGCAATTATTTCTGGGGGTTGTTGACATCATGGTTTTGAACTAGCATGGCAAAATGGTGAGGTCTGTTGACAGCCATGATCTAATTGAATGGTAGGTCAGGCTTACTGAACTGTATAGTCTCAGCTGTTTCTTTATGCAAGTTATTTAATATAAAAATATAATATGGCATCATTATCATAGAACTATCCTTCTGTGGGTCTCATATTTGATTTTTATTTTTCAGGCTTCTTGTATTCTTCAATTGATAAAATACATTCAAAAGCTTCAAGCGAAGGATGTCCCTGTCGCAGAAGAAGTGATGGCTTTGTTTTCTGGAGAGCTTAACCCTGTTGCTCCCAAGGCACAGAAGAAAGTTCCATTGCCAGATGGGTAAGAAGTCTTATAAGCAGCATGATAGCTCAGTGGTTAGCACTGCTTCCTCAAAGCACAGAGACCTGTGTTCACTTCCATCCTCAGGCAACTGTCTGTGCAGAGTTAGTATGGGCTCAATGGGCCAAAAGGGGTCTCTGCACTGTAGGAGTGTTATGACTGCTTATTTCCAATGTTTCAGGTGCATTTAACAGTATTGGTGTAAATTTGAAGAGTGAAGCTTTTTATTGTTGAAATGATTTTTGCTGTGATTGAGCAAATATCTGTCCACACTAAAGAACTGAAGTGACCGATTGTCAACAGATTGATGCATTATTTACTTAAGAAAAAGATGAATGGTTCACTGTGGTTCTACTATTGTTTTGGTTCCCAAGTGAGTTTCAAATAGTAGTGCTATGTGAGTATAATTGTGTTTTACAGCTTTTCATTGAATGTCTAGGGCAATTGCTGAACTTAACAATGAGCCAAGTCCACTGAAATACCTAACTGAACAGATTAGAAAATTCTTGAGGATAGTTCTGAGCCTTCACTAATTTCACCCAGGATACTTCTAGAAGCACTTGTTCAAACAGGGAAGTGTGTGCACATTTGGACATGAGTGACTGCAGACTGTCTTATCTTTATTCCTAAAGATCAATAGCGGCTGATGCCCACCTCACATTAAGTTTATACATTAGAAATTGTGTCTTAGACGAAAGTATGAGCATTGTCCACAGAACTGTAACTTAGCGTCTTGAGTAGAAAAAATGAGAACATGAATTTGTGTGTCAAGTGTGGTAAGTCTTCTGTTTTATTTCTCTTTCTCTTCAGACTGGACCTTGATGCCTGGATCAATGATGCACCTTCAGAAAGTTCTTCAGATGATGAAAGCCCCAAGAAAATGATTTTCCATGAGGAGGAACAAAGGAATGTCAGGCATAGACAGCCAGAACTGGATGAAGACGAGCTTGCTCGGGTAACTTGTACATTTAACATTCTTCAGTTTAGAAAATTGGAACCTTTGTCTTTCAGTCCGATTTCTGTCAAGTCTCAACCTTGTTTGCAAATCTTAAAATGCATTGTTTCTAACTCATTTAATCAAGCAGTTTTGATTCTGCACAACCCTAAGTACTAAGAATTTAGCAGTCACAAGCAATAATGGTGCTCTTTGCATCACCGACAGACAGTGGTAACTTTTGATCTTTTCATAACAGTTCAAGTCAAATCAAGCATCTTTCCTTTCTGGGTTACTTTGATTGCATCTAATGACCTTTGTTATGTATGTGTTACCTCAGCAACGCATTTGGAGCCGTAAGACGTAGTAGCAGAAGTAAACCATTTAACCCATTTGAGTCTTTTCAAAACACTCTTCAATTAGTTCAGTGACTGATCTTTTAAACCTCAACTCCATTTTCTTACCTTATTCACAACCCTTGATTCTCTTATTGATTAAAAATCTAACTATCTCAGCCTTGCACGTCATTCATGACACAGCCTTGACAGCCTGCTGTGGTAAAGTATTTTGCAGATTCATTACCCTGAGAAGAAATTCCTCCTCACCTGTATTAAATGGGTGACCTCTCGATATTATTTCCTTTGTTCCTAGACTCTTCCACAAGTGGAGATAACCCCTCAGCATATACCCTTTAAGACCATAGGTCATTCAGCCCATGGTGTCTACTGACCATTCATTGAAATCATGGCTGATGTCATCCTCAGTCCACTTTACTACCTTATTTACATAATCCTTGATCAAAGTTTGTGAGAAGGTTTGTAGTTCGGGTGCTTGTTGTTGTGGTTCTGTTTGCCGAGCTGGGAATTTGGGTTGCAGACATTCGTCCCCTGTCTAGGTGACACCCTCAGTGCTTGGGAGCCTCCTGTGAAGCGCTTCTGTGGTGTTTCCTCTGGCATTTATAACTGCCGGAGGAAACATCACAGAAAGCGCTTCACAGGAGGCTCCCAAGCACTGAGGGTGTTACCTAGACAGGGGACGAAACGTCTGCTACACAAATTCCCAGCTCGGTGAACAGAACCACAATAATCTTTGATCCCTTAATGATTTAAAAATCCACTTCCCCCTTGAATATTCTTACAGACACAGCCTTAAAACCTTTTACAGTAAAGACTTTCACGATGCACTAACCTTAGAGGAAAACTACCCTCATTTCTCTATTACATATGCGAACCCTTATTCTAAGGTTATTCTCTCTGGTACTAGACTTGGTCCTGGGGAAACAACTTCTCTGCATCTAACCTGTCAAGGCCTTTGATAACCGTAGGTGTTTGGATAAGGTCACCTCCTATACTTCTGAACTCCAATTAATCCAGGCCCCAACCTCCTTTACCACCTCTTTCCAGACCTGTATTAACCCAGTGAACCTGGATGGTCTCCGATGCCAGTGTATTTTTTCTTAGATAAGGGACTAAAAGCGTTCACAGAATTGTGGTTGAATTAGCGACACTTTATTTTTAATTCCATTCCCTTTGAAATAAAGGCCAACATTTAATTTGCATCCCTGTTTTAGGTAGGAAACCTGAATGATAGCTTTTTGTGACTAATGCCGAAATGCCCCAAAATTCCTGTTCTGCAGCTTTCTGCAGTCTGTCGTTTTTAAAAACAATTCACCTCTTCCATTCTTTCTGCCAAAGTGCATAATCTCTCATTTCCCACATTATGGTTTTGTCCACTCACTAATCTTCTCTACATGTCTATAGACTGTCATCTTCACATTTGCAACTTGTGTTGCCAACACACAGAACCTATCTCATTCCATTAATAAGTATCAGGTTTCAGCCTGTATTAAATGCCTCTCTTGAAAATAAATTCTTAATTGATTGCATTCATGCCTCACCTCTGCAGAAGCTTTTACGCATATGATGGCACTCAAATTTACTCTGTGATACTGGTGTTGACTCTTCAAACATCCATGTATGTTCAACTGTCCAGCAATTATCAAATCCAAAACAATTCCACACTTTTTTAAACCTGAAACCATTTAATTTCTATACCTTGTACCTGATTTCTTGATTGTCTTTGGTCTTTCTTGTGATGAAAGGTGTATAATGTATATATAGATTTACTTGGAAGTTGGATTTCAAAATCAAGACACATGGGTCTTGATTACTTCTGAGAAGGGCATTTTAAAAAAATGATCAGGGTCCTTCTGGAACAGTGACAAAGTCCAGCATTTTGTCAAAAAGCATGTGTCCACACGTCCTTGTCATGTTAATGGAAAGATATTTATACTGTAGTGTTAACAAACAGCATGAACAGATAAGGACATTCGTTTGTTTTTCCATTCAGAAGAATTGAGTTTTGAGCAAGGTTTTTTTAACTGCTTAATTCAGAGGACACCAAAGTTGAATTCAGAAACTCATTTGGTATTTCTTCTAATGAATAATTGAGGGAGCAAGTCACCTCAGCAGCAAGGTTTCTTTTCTGAATCAATCAAACCAGGAGAGTTAGGTTAGAAATCATGTTACTGTGCAGAAAGATGCCATTTGACTCATGTTTTTATAAGCAAGATCATAAGTTATTGAGACTGGGCAAATGTAAGCTCTGATTTGTCAAAGACTTATCAGCAGATCACCTGTTCAATTGTTTCTGCAGTCCACAGCTGAAGAAACTGTCGGGAGTCAGTTAAGTAAAACCCTAAAGATTTGAGCAAGGGGTGTAACTTCATTGGACTTGATTCTCTTTAATCGGGAAATGGATTAAAATATAGCTTTGCTGTTTAATTTAAATATTATTACTGTTTGCTGTTTAGCTTGGTTTATCTTTTTCTTATTTTGTACAACAAACTTCATTTGTCAAAAGAAATGTATAACCTTGTGTGAGTATCTTTCAGTGACTCACGGCCATGTTAACTAATTAAATGATAATGATACCTGGCTAAACAGATTTTTTTATTAGATCTGATTTGTGCTGCTATCAGCTAGCATCATAGAATCTGCCAACCATGTGCCACAAGGATTGTTGCTTGGTCCACTGCTTTTATTATATAAACGATTTAAATGTGAATGTAGGAGGTATGATTAGTAAGGTTGTAGATGATACCAAAGTAGGTGGCATAGTGAACCACAAAGGAGGTTCGCTCAGAGTACAGTAGGATCTTGATCAGATGGACCACTGGGCCGAGGAATGGCCAATAGAGGTTAAATTAGATAAATGTGAGGTGTTGCATTTTGTAAAGCAAACCACAGCAGTGCTTGTACACTTAATGATAGGCCCCTAAGGAGTATTGCTGAACAAAAAGACCTTGGAGTGCAGGTGCACAGTTTGTTGAAAACTGAGTCGCAGGTAGACGGTGGTGACGAAGGCATTTGGCATGCTTGACTTTATTGGTTAGTGCATTGAGTATCGGAGTTGGGAGGTCATGTTGCAGCTGTACAGGCCATTTATGGCATACTGCATTCAAATAATGTCTCCCTGTTATCGTTAACTTGAAAGAGTTCAGAAAAGAATTAGAAGGATGTCTGCAGGATTGAAAGGTTTGTTATAGGCTGGGGCTATTTTCCCTGGAGTGTTAGACTGAGGGGTGACCTAATAGAGATTTATAAAATCATCAGGGGCATAGATAGGCTGATTAGCCTAGGTCTGTTTCCTGAGGTGGGAAGTGCCCAAAACTAGAGGCCATAAGTTTAAGATGAAAGGGGAAAGATTTAAAAAGGATCTGAAGGGCAACATTTTCATACAGAGAGTGATGCCTGCATGGAATGAGCTGCTTGAGGAAGTGATGGAGGCCGGTACAATTGCAATACCGAAAAGGCATCTGCATGGGTATATTAATAGAAATGTTTTAGAGGTAAATCCGCCAAATACTGGGAAATGGGGCGAGGTTAGATTGGGATGTCTGATAGGTGTGGGTGAGTTGAGCCAAAGGGTCTGTTTCCGTGCTGAGATTCTGTGGCTCACAGACTTATTCTTAGAACTGTCTTAAACTCCCTTTTGATTCTAGCTGAACAAAGAGTACATTGCTTACAATCCCATTTTAAGTCATTTCCAACCTGTGTCCAAATTCTCACTTACCTTTTGATTTTGTTTTCCATTCTTCTGCATTAACTTCAAAATAAATGCTGGTTTTAAAAATCCAATGTCTTCCCCTTCCAATTCTAGCTTATTCTGCTTCACCTGTCCTTTGGCATGCTACTAGTTGTATTTTGTTTAACAGTTTAAGCCAGACTTTTTTTTTTCCTCACTCAAGTTTCTTCAACGGCTTGTTTTTCTCCATTTTTGAACTGCTGCAACACAGATTGGTATTTGTCTCCCTCCAATTTTCGACTTAGTGGTCCATTGTACTTCTACCAAAGGATAGTATGTGCACTGATATTTTATAACATACATAAAGTCTATAATGCAATGTTATTGGAGTGTCTTAAATTCAAGTTCTTAGTTTTTAAGGTGCATTGTCACATCTGATGTTCTTCTTCGTGCCTGTTACATTGACCTTTTCAGGCAGAGTTTTTTTACCGTCTTCTTTCAGACTATTTTGCTGTGATCAATCATTTCTATGGGAGTCATAAACCTAGAATCTTTAAGTTAGTGTCAAGCTTCAAGTAAAATGTAATTTGTGATTTAAAAAGATTTGTTTGTTTCCTAGCGGCGAGAAGTAAGGAAACAAGAACAGGCAAATAATCCATTTTACATCAAGAGTTCTCCATCTTCTCAGAAGGTGAGTTGGTCACCCGTAATTTCATACTACCTTGTAGCTTTTCCTTTCAATATTGTGATGTATGTTTACTCATTCTTCAGTTTGGTAATGGGGTGGGGAGGCTTTGTGTTAAAGTGGATGTTGGACATGGTGTCTGTGGTTTTCTCTTGTTCAGTTCACCTGATGAAAAGAAAATATGTTGAAGTCCTCTAGATAAAAGAAGAGCTATTCCCTAACATCTTGATGGAACGAGGCATAAGCAGTTGTAAGCCTAAACCATATAGATTCAAGATTCCTTGAATATATGATAATATGAGCTGTAGCAGTATTTTTGCGGTATGGCATTGGCATTGAAGCCTTTGAGCTGAAAAGGAAAATACAATTACACAGGATTTCACGCCAAATTCCACAGATGACTTAATGTCAAAATGTTTTTGGGCCAAAATACTATGAACTCGAATTTTGGTCTTCAATCTTGACTGGCATCCACAGCTGCTGGCAGTTGATACTTGGACAAGTTTCAAAAGGTTTGTTGCTTCCTTGTGGGCATTTTTCAACTAAGGTGAATGCCTGTAGGAAGAAAGGGGGTGACCTTTGGCATGTATAGAACATTGTTTAATTTCAACTGGAAATTCGGCAGATACTTAAAGGAAATAAACTTGCAGGGTGACAGGGATACAGTTGGAAATTGGAACTGACAGGATATTCCACAAAGAAGCCAGCCTGAGCTCAATGGAGAGAAGAGCCTCCTTGTTTACTGGGATGACTCTGTAGCTAATTATTTTCAGAAATGATATCATAGTATGAGAATAATTGTTGTAGCTTATTGGTAAGAAGACTGACATCAGAATGGATAAAGATCAATTTATAGTTAGTATCTTTTGTTCTTTAAGTAGTTCCATGGTATTTACTGTTTATGCGTTGAACTGAGAAAAGTTAAATTTGTGCATATGAAATTCTTGCATTATTGTCATTGTCTACAAGGAGTTATTTTAGAATAATGAATACAGGAATGGTATTGATTAATTTCATGAACAGCTGCTATTATTTTTATTCCAGAATTACCAAGATGCCAGTGGCGTTGATCATATACCTGTGGTGCAGATTGATCTTACAGTACCATTGAGAGTACCAGGTAATTGATAAAATTATTGCAGTTCTCTAGCTTCTGTCTATTGCATGTAAAGTGTATTTGCAACATATTGCACTGTTAATGTTTTTTATAATGCATATCTGTAACAATGTAAAATCAAAATAACAACATTCCAGTGAAGCTGCTTTCCCCCTAGTCCAAATTTTCCCAATATGTGGTCATTGATCTGCCATTCCTGATGTATTTATTAAATACACTCAGGGAGGAATATTGTTTTTTAATCTGTCGCCAGTACCATTATGCATCTCCTGTGAACGGCCAAGTCAGAACTGTCTGGCACCAAGTTAATGTGTGCAAGATCACAATGGTCCTTGATTGTGGCAACAACTGAGCAGAGGGATAAATAAGCAGTTATTGTTCACAATGTTGTATTAATTCAGCAAACTATCTGTATGCTATTTAATCAGGGTTTGAGTAAATGATTAGCTGATGCCAAAAGCTTTCAAAAGGATGCATTTGGCTGGCAGTTTCTATTTTGGGAAATTGTTCACTCATTGCTGAGGTCAATTTTTTTGATAATTGTAGCAGCAGAGTCAATGTCAGACTTCATTGTGTGTATGAAATAAATTAAACTGGTGGAAAGGGATCCATGCAGTCTCCCTTTTTCCTGAGATTCTTGAAACAGCTATAGTCATGTGTAGCTCAGATGCAGTCATCTGTTATATTTATGTAAACAGGAATGCCTTTGTCAGATCAGTATCTTAAGCTGGAGGAAGAACGCAGGCAGCAACAAAAGCAGGATAGACTGAAAAAGAAGAAAAAACAGAAGAAAGACAAAGGCAAACGTCGCCACGATTCACTTCATACTGAAAGTGATGAAGACATTACTCCAATTCATCACGTTGACATTATCACAGAAGAAATGCCTGAGGTTAGTAGTTTACTGTTCATCTCTGTTGTCCTGAACTGCTCAAAGCAAGTAAATTTAGATAATTGGCAATTGATTTGACACAACTGAAAACAAGAGTACAGTATAAGCAGTAGGTTGGCCTTTAAAACTTGCACTAAAAACAATTTGCACGCTTGTAAAAGATCGCATGCGATTTCTTTTGATGTTGTCGTGGTTTAAGTTATTTGAAATTGTACACCATATGATTAATGACAACTGCGGTTTTCGTTAGCAATATTTTGTGTGAGGGATCAAGTTAGTGCAATAATTTTCAAAACTCCACTATTTTGTGTTTGGATGAAATCCTAATCTAACTGGTCTCTGTCAGGCTAATCTGAGAGATCACTTCTAATTCTTCAAATGTTTAGGAATTCAGGTGTTTCCACAAGCAATTGCTTGTGGTCATTTATTGCGTGCTGTTTGGGTAACGTGACCACTGTAGAATTGGTCCTTAAAAGTATTCTTAATGAGTTCAGATTAGCTATCTGCTTGAATTGCTGCTCACAAAAGTTTTCTTGTGTAATATTTTGACAGATTTGTCTGAAAATGATGTATCAAGGCAGGTCTTTTATTTCCCTTTACTCTATCCTGAATGCTCTTGATCTCATTCTTTTGGATCTGGATCTTTCATTCCATTTGCTTTCTTGTATTCTTGCTGCATCTCAATTTCCTGCTGTCATAAATGCACTCTGTTGCACATGCTTTTGCATTTGCACTCTGACTCTGATTGCACTATTGTGAAATACTATATCTCATCCTGTTTTATTACGTTCTCTTTTGCTAGTGTGCTTGTCTCACTTTAATTTTAGTGAGCTAAAGGAAACTTTTTACAACTTGAAGATATCTTTTAGTATCAAGAAATTGGTTTTTGTTTTAGGCTAATTTGTAAGTCAACATGTATCTTAGGGTGTCAATTCAGGTCAGAAATTGATGTTTTAATGGGGAATAAAGACAAGACAGACCAATTACAGACAGACCTAAAAGTAAATCAAAACTGCAGACAGGGAAGATCTGAAACAAAAGCAGAAATTGCTGAAGAAACTTGGCAAGCCTAGGAGCATCTGTAGACAGAAAGCAGAGTTGACATTTTGAGTCCAGTGACCCTTCTGAAATACTTTGTGGCAATGTAATATCTCCACGTTTGCAGACAAGACCTAGCTGGTTGGAGGTTGATGTGAGGAGGATGTAGAGATGCTTTGGTATGATATGGGCAAGTGAATGGCAGATGAACTATGATGTGGATAAATGTGAAGTTATCCACTTTGATAGCAAAAACAGGAATGTAAATTGTTATCTGAATTGTTATTTGTCAAAATCACAACACACTATCCATCCCTTCCCTCCTGCTTGGTCGGCCTAATTATTTTCTTTTTCACTATTAATGCACTCAAGAATATTCCCATCAGATAGTTTATAAATATTTTGGATGGGTTTGTTGCCTTTATTCAAGCAGATCATTCTCTAGGTCTCAGTGTAATGTGTTTTTCACAGATTATATCAAACTAATTAACATAGTCCTCCATGACACTGTGTAATTCTCTTAAATAGTAAATTCTCTGGCACTATCTTGAGTGACATGACATTTTTAAAATGTCTTCCATTGAATTCTATCCTGTTATGTAGCTCCGTCATCTGGCTGCTTCCCTATTAGATATGGACATGAATTTGACCTTTTGTTTTAACTTAATATTTGACCGAACCCTAACAAATGCAGTGGTGCTCATGTTGAAATGAATTGTAGTGGGGGACATTAGTAACATACAATTAAAGTTATGTTTTGGACTTCTGAAAACTTCCAATAATTTATATGTACTGCGATCCATTTCATGTCTTCAGATAACTTCATGCTATAGTATTTTTGAATACAACCTTTTATTCTGAACTCTGCCATCAGACTTCTATTTTGTGTTGTTTGCTTATAGAATGCCTTGCCTAGTGATGATGATGATAAAGACCCAAATGATCCATACAAAGCATTGGATATTGATTTGGATAAGTAAGTGTACATGACTTTGTCACAAAGTCAAGTTTTTTTTTAAGCTATTAGTCTTAATTCTGTTTGCAGCTGGCATTTACAAAAGCTGCTTAAAACAGATTGTTCTTGGCTCTGGTACAGCTTTAGGTGATTTACACAAGTGTCAACTGAGATTCAGCTCATCAGCACTCCTGTCTGAGTTAAAAGTTGAGTTCAAATTTTATTCCAGGAAACCAAAAACTACGTTTGATAGTCTGTTGTGACTTAAGGAATGGTGCAGTGTTGGAGGTTCTAACATTTAGTTGAAATGTGAAATTCTGGCAAAATGTGCACTCAGCTATATGTATAAGAGCCCATCGTATATGTCGAAGAAAGTCAGAGAAGTTACCCCCATCCCCCCAGCGTCTTGGCCAATATGTATCAATCAATAAACATCATAAAAGCAGATAATCTGTTCATCACATTGCCATTTTCTGCAGTTCACTGTGTAACTTGCCTATTTTGCTGCATTGCCAAAGCACTTTATAAGCCACAACGCACTTTACGATATCCTGTGGTTGTGTAAAGCTCTATATCGTTGCAGTCTTTTATTCACCAATACAAGGTCATGTGTACTAACCTCAAGTTGGGATTGTTTAGTGTGCCAGGAAAACTAAATTTTGACTGTCCGCAATGTTCATTCTAATTAATTTTCTTTCACAGATCATTTTGATTCTTGCCCCTGTGTTTATACATTTTCAACAAGAAAATTGGATTTCGTACATGCTTTTAGAGTTTAAAATTTTAAACGTGATTGAAAAATCTGTGGTTTTAGACTTAGTACCCTTTTTTTGGATTTCTTCTGCCCCTCTCTTTAGATCTAGTTCTATCTTTTGCTTTCCTTGCCATTTTATAACTTCCTCAAAATTTTGACTGGCCATGTTTCCCTCCTGCAGATGTTTGGCTTTGCATTGACTGAGCTGTATGAGCTGACTGTTTTCCTTTTCCTTTTTTTTAATGTGTCTGTCTGTCCTCCCCTCAGTCCCATCTATAGACACTTGCACTGCATTTCCCTTGGCAGCTCAGTCATGAGCAAATGTTGATCGTGGGAAATTACAAAGCACCCATAATATGAAGTGGCATATCAATATTAAAGGGATTTTCAAACAGATTAACTAATTTTAAAATTGCATAATGTCGCATATGCGAGCAACAAATAACTCAACTAAACTTGAAATGTTTTTCTGAAGTTGTGTGGGTGCGTTTTCAACTGTACATACTGTTGAATGCATTACTGTACTTTTGAACAGAAGTTAACTCATGCATGTACATTTGTCCACCAAACCTTCAATACATTAGTCCCACTTCTATCTTTTATAAAATCATAATTGTAACAAGATTACATAACTGGGCATATACTTTTGCATGAAAATGCTTGATTGCAAATGTAACTATAATAGGAAAATATGTTTTGCTACCAGCTATTTAACATCAATGCGAAATGCTTTTTTAAATTGTTCAGAAGTGCACACCACTGATCTATGGCTTTTTGAGTTCTGTGATTTCTGTCTCTTCCCTTCTCTCCTTCTATATTTAATATGCCACTCCAATTTTTTTTCTGCCATTCTTTCTGTCTTTCTTTCTACTGCTTCCACAACCAACATCTTTGTGTCCCAACAAAAGCCTAAATCCCATGAAAAAAGGAAGGTATGTAAAGTGTAATGCTTTGTGTTTTTAAAATTGTGAATTTTTGAAAACTTGACTTGGAGATGAATTTGAGTGTGCTTTTCAATATTTAACCCTTTGTTTACCCTGTATTTGCATTTTTGAAAAGTTAATGTTGTGTTGATTGAAGCTGAATATTTGAAAATCTGAATCTATCATGCAACTCATTTGGCTGAAATATTAAAATCTGCAATTTTAATAGTCAAAGGGTTAAATGAAGACATGATTCATTTGCCTACGATTACCGGTGTTTGGTAAAAATCGTATCAGTGAGTTACTAGAAAACTGTGGAAAGTTTGAAAGTATTAGTTCTTTAAATCAATCTCCCAAGATCTCAGAATGGACAGTTTATTGTGGTTACCACGACTCATTACGTCCAATTTGTTACTTCCTTGTTGCAATTTTTTAATTTTTGTGAAATGGCAAAGACGATATTGAGTCCATTTCTCCAATATGGACATAATTAAGAACAAAAACAAGGTTCCGATCTTCCCAGTTTAATAAACATCCTTGGCATTCTGACCTTATTCAAAATTTGTAAATGCTTTTCACAGTTAGTCAACGTTAGCTGTCTGTTGCTTTCTAATCTTAACCAGCTTTTTCATGTTCTGAAGTCTCTCTCAGGAAATCTGACTTATTATACCTGTCAATAATGTTAAATGTTTTATCCCTTGCCTTATCGCATAATTAGACCCAGAAGTATCGGTGTTCCATTTATAATTGATCAATGGTTCAAGTTGTATCAATTGTTAAGTTGCCTGATTTCAATATATTACATTGATCTTGTAAATGGAGTATCGGAAAGCTGTGTGAACTAAGAAAGCATTCAATTCTTATCAGTAAAATTACATATAACTGGTCAGACTTGATTAGTAACATGTTTTTAGCAGGTTCAAGATTTCTTCTGAATGTGGACATGCAAGTATTACACTGGAATTGTCTAGTTGCGGCATTATACCCATATTGTTCTGTGAATGGATTGTAGAATGGATTGACTGGTTTTGATTAAACTAACATTATGGAAGGGTGAATAGAATACAAAACTTCCCCAATCTTTATCATTGCCTTAACCCTTACTGTCATTTAATTTCCCAATTATTTTTTAAGGCCTTTAACAGATAATGAAAAATTACCTGTGAGAACACACAGAGTAACTGAAAAGAAAGCACCAGAAGTTGAGGCTGCCTCAATAGAGGATAAAAGCAAAAAACCTAAGAAAGCGAAGAAAGAAAAAGACAAAAAGAAGGAAAAAGAAAAAAAGGTAAAACTGATCTGTTTTGAATTTTGATTAATTTGTGGAATTTTGTTGTTCTCCAGTGTTATTTTGGGTAGCTTTACTTAAGACAAAGCAGATTATTTTGCTGGAGCCATGTCTAAGTAATAAATATATAAAGTCTGAACATTGGATAGCATCACACAAGAAAATCAGATTACCGAATAGCTATGAAATATTTCAAGATAGACCTAGTGCAGAACTACAACACAAACTTAAGAAACTTATGATAAACTGTCCATTTGGTTTTAGTGGAAATAATTAATATCAAAGTTACATTGGTGTGTCAGGATGCAAATTTGAAATTCAGGCACATTGTTTGCAGAGACCAGAATGGAAGACCTTTGTTCAACACACAGCCTGTGTTCATGATCTTATTATGTCAGTTTATGGATGAATTATGTGAAACAATAAATAAAACTATGACCTTACATTCTAAATTATTAGCCGGCTGAAAGTCAAAAACTGTTGTGCAGTGAGCTTCTCTGGATTTTTCTATCTTTTCCGTTTAAGCAGCAGATATGAACAGACTTGTTGATAAATAGGAATTGTGTTGAGAACTTTAGCTTGCTGCCTGGGAGGAATTTAAATATATCCTTCACAAATGTGATTGCTTTATTTCTGGGCTATCTGTTCTCTTGGTACAGAAAAGTAAAGACAAAGTCAGCAAAAAGCAGAAGTCTGCTGAAAATGCAGAACATGTACATGCTGCACCTGAAGAAGAAACTGTTACACCTACATCCAAAGCGGAAGAAAGTGAAAAGCCCACAGGAGAGGTTAGTTCTGAAGTGAATATTTTATTTAATTATTTATTTTGACTTTTTTTTTAAAAAACAGTTTCCCTTAATTATGCTTGATGGCTGTCTGTTGCATGCACCTTCATTTGTTGTGCATTCGAACATGATATGGTGCCTAATTGCAGCCCTGCATGGTTTTCCACAGCAAGGTGGAACAGTTTGATTTTGTAGTGACAGGTAAGACTTTCTAACTTTTTGTCATTGCTGCTTTGAGATCGGATGTAGGTGACTTAGAAAAAGGGCCACCTCTGGCGCGCACCCCAGTAAAATTAATATCTAATAGAAAAAAGCAATTTTTCTTTGGATTAAGTTGATTTCTAGTTTGATTTTTGCACTGTTGTTCTCTTTAAGTCAAAAAGGTTGTAGGTTTACGTCCTACTCCAATCTTGAGTTGACTTTTCAGGCTGATGCTGCTTTGTGTTATTGTCATCTTTGGGATGAGTTACAAAATCAAGTATTGGATTGTTCACGCTGGTGGTGATAGTTATTCTGACAGAAATCAAATCTCCTACCCTGCAGTATTGTCGACCGTGCTAACAAAGAATTCAGCAGGCGTACCTGCTGTTCAGGTACTACATCTGTTCAGGTCCAGGGCTACTCTCCACCTATCTCCTTGGGCATCCATTAACTGTTTAAAATATTATACTAAAACTTTGGAGGCTGACTAACTGTTAGCACACAGATTGCAGCGTCTCCCTGAAAGATCTGATGCTCGTGGTCTGACCTAAGTAGTGCAGGTGAGAGTCAAACAACTTTGACAATTTTTTTTTGAAAGAGAACATGGATTATAACATTTCTGTAGCAACCCTGAAGTTCTATAAAGGAATAAAGGTGCTGAGATAAGGAGTTAAGCAAATTGGCTGAAGGAATAACCATTGCATAGTGGAACAATTAAAGGAAAATGGGCTGCTATTGAGAAACAATCGACAACAGCATTTCAAAAATTGTCAAAAAATCGTTTGTAAATTTGTTTCATCTTTCACCTGGAGCTTTGGAATATGAAAGTGAGAGTATGAGGTTTTGATTTAGAATGTTTTTTAATTTTAAAAAATTTCATTTAGCTGCATAGTAATTTATAAATATAAAGTTTTATTGTTCATCTTAATATTTCAATGTTCCTTTTTTGGAAAAGAAGGTCCAATTTGAGTCTCATTCTGTCTTTTATGTTGCGATCTAAGGCAGCCCATGATTCCTTGAAAGTAACAATTTTCAGAAACCAAGCCAGACAATATCTTTAAGTGAGGAGTGCCTACAATTTTTAATTTCTAATTTTGAAGCATTAACCTTCTTGCATTTTTTCATCTTAAGGCATCAGATCTGGACTTCTGGTTATCTCCTGCTCCCGTACAAAGTAAATCACAGGTATGTATATTTGGCACTCTATTCATCCATTCGTCAATACTCATTTTAGATCATGCTCCTAAGCTGAATATCTTGCAAAGGATTCCATGAAATTTACAACCACATCTCAAATTAATCTGGCCCTATTTTACTTAAGTTTTCAGAGTGCTGCATAGTATCTGTATTTATTCATTGTGAATATGTTCGGAGTTCTTGAAAATGTAAGAGTATTGGATACTGTCAGTAATATCAGTGCAACTTGTGATGTGAAATGCTGCAGAACAACAATAAGCTAGCTGAATTGCACCTGCGCATTCTGTGTAGAAACATGTTAAGTAATTATATTTGGCTTGATGTGGAAATAAGTGTTGGACCTTGAGCTGAATTGGGGTGTTTTCTATACTCAAATGGGGTGGGGGCGACTTGACTAAAAATGGTGTTGTGAACTTCAATTTTGGGGTCACTAGTTCCAATCTCAAAAGTCTCCTCCATCCTCCACCTCACAACTGCTCATGATTGAGTCAAGGCTATTTTCTATGTCCAAAGTAGAATCAAGTAGAATCAAATAGAATCGCAAGTCTTTGGGAAGCACTATTTTTATAAATTCAATTATTGGAAGATATTAAATTAAGGAAGAATTGTTCCAAGTAGAAATTTACAATTTTGTCAGGATATTTTAGAATTTGAGTATTGCTTCCACTCAAGTTGAAAAGTTGAGAGCTACCTTACAAAGAGGTATTCATATATCTGAAACATTATTCTGATAAATAATGTTTGCACTTTACCTTGAGTAGCAAGGGTATAATTTTTTCAAGATAGTAGCAAGAGCATAAATGGTAAGTTGACAGCAAAAAGCATTGAAAAGAAGGTAATAGGAATCTGCAATAAATCATTGACATATTGTCAATTCTTGTGAAAATGAATTATTTCTTGACAAAGCATGAAAGGACATGGGTAGTAAAGTGGATAATTGTAATACACAGTGACTTATGGAAAGGAACAGGATGGTCAGAAACTTGATTTTTCCATTTTGATTTGTAATGTTTTGAATAATGCTTTTGTGTATGGTTCACAAGAATGATTTGCTAATTTTGTTTTTTTTTGAAGTGTGAATTTAGTGATACGTTTAAATTGTATTTTTGTATAATAATTAAACATGAGGGAGAAAAAGAACTTTACGACCTGTGTTTGCAGATAATAGTCTTTACTTTTAATCTATGCTGAAGTGCTTATGTCTAAACAGCTTCCAATATATGGAACCCTTATGTTTCCCTATTGAATAGCTGCAATGAAGTGAAGGATTTATGCTCTGGTGTTAATATTTCTGCTGGGGCATCATACAGTGATGTTTTAGTCATGGTACTGCACTAGTAACTCAGGTTGAATTCAAATTCCATTATGACGAGTTGTGAAATTGAATGCAATAAATCTAACAGCAAATCAAATGTCAAAGTAATGCTGAAAGAACTGTCTGGTTATTATAACAACCAGAATGATTTTGTTCTGTTCCTCAAGGAAAAATACCCACAAGGCTAGTAAGCAAAAATTGGAGTAATAAATGCAGCCTTGTAGGTATCTCCCACAATCATGGAACAAATGTCTTTGAACCTTGCTGACATTAGAAGGATGATAATATAGATCCTGGTTTACAGTTGCACAGATTGATTTCTATTGAGAACTGAAGTCAAGAAAACTTGTTGTAAATGGATAATAAGCAGTTTGAAAATGTTGGTATCTTTTTGTAGTCAGAGCCGCATAGTAATGAAGTGGCTTCTGAACCTGAAGAGACATTGAAAGAAAACAAGAAGGAGGAAGATGCAGTAAGTATTTAATTTATAGAGACTTACTTGGCATCCAGCTATGCTTTAAATAAAATACCTCTGAGGGATTCTTGTATTATTTTTGTGCTATTCCATTAAGTCTAAATACCTTCTGCAGTTAAACAGGTTTAGTTAGCCACCCTGTGATTCTTAGGGTCATGTTAGAGTTTGTCCTTCTGTCATTAGTACTTCTCATCTAAGTAACCTTTTGTTAATATTGTTCATTTTGTTATCAGATTTTGCTCCTTTCAACAGTTGCTTGCAAAAATGTTATTTAAAGTATCAACACTTTTTTGTGTAAAGGGGAGGCAATGGTCTACTAGAATTATTACTGTACTCTTAATGTTCTGGGGATTTGGGTTCAAGTCCTGATATGGCAGATGGTAGAATCTGTGGTCAATAAAAATCTGGAATTATGGGTTTAATGACCATGAATCCATTGAATCCATGTTGATTGTCTGAAAATCCATCTGGTTCACTAATGTCCTTTAGAGAAGGAGACTGCCATCTTATCTAGTCTGGCCTACCTACCCACAGCAATATGGTTGACCCTTTACTGCTCTCTGGGCAATTAGGCATGGGCAATAAATGCTGGCCCAGCCAGCAATGCCCTTATCTTGTGAATTTTAAAAAGTAACTGTTGAAATATTAAAGCACCATTTAAATATAGTGTGCATGTAATAAGTTTAGCATAACCTTTTGGATTGCTGTGACCTTGTTTTTCAAAAGCAAGTTACATTTATAAATTATTTTTTAAAAATATTGGCGATAAGTTACAAACAAGTACGTATTGGTTTTGAATACAGTATATGGCACTTCAATGGTAAAAGTTCAGGAAGTCAACACTCTCATTACTCATGTACCCTCTAATGTCCCAAAAGTGAAATACTACAGATATTGGAATCTGAAAAAACAAAATGCTGGAGAAGTTAAGTAAGTCTGGCAGCGCCTACCAAAAGAGAAACTCGGTTAATGTTTCAGGTCTGTAATGATTATTCTTCTGAACTAAAACAGATTGTCGGAAAGTGATAGCTTTTATACTATAGAATGAGGTGGGGAGCAGCAAGGGAAGACATCACGAAACAAAAGTAAAAGGAATAGTTATGTTCGTAGAGAACATAGATCCAGATTGACGCCAGATTAACACCCAGCAAAAAAGACATTGGAGGATTGGGGTCAGAGAACTAATCAAAGTGGAGGACCATACATGGTCGGGAGTTGATATTTCCAATATTGAGTCCAGAAGGCTGCGAAGTGCCCAAGTAAAATGAGGTGCTATTCTATCAGTTTGTGTTGGATTTCGCCAAAACAATGCAACAGGCTGAGGACTGAATTGAGAGCACCAGAGCAACTTGCTGTGTCAAAATGACAAGCAACCAGAAGGTGGCGATCATGCATGCAGATTAAGTGGAGGTGTTCTGCAAAAGAGTCACCCAATTTGCATTGTTTCCCTAATGTAGAGTAGACCGCATTGTGAGCAACGAATAAAATAGACTCGACTGAAATAGGTACAAGGAAATTGCTGCTTCATATGGAAAATGTGTTTTGGGCCTTGGAGAGGGAGAAGGTTCATGAGCAAGTATTACACCTCCAGTGATTTCATGGAAAGGTGCCACGGAGGGCAGGGAAGATTCAGTATTGAGGTGACAGAATGGATTAGGGTGTTGCAGTGGGAGCAGCGCTCTTGATGTAAACTCTTTGCGCAGTTGCTGCCAGACATGCTTAATTCCTCCTGTGTCTTATGTTTTTATTTCCCCCTCATGATCCCTTGCTATGTGCAGCCCATTCATTGCATTGGTTGGTCCCTCTAAGATTGTTCTGTCTGTGTGCAGAAATATTAGTGTACGTTTTGTTTATTCCCTGCACAGTACTTGTCTGTTTGCCATGCAGCCATATGCCAACACAGTTTGAGGGCAATCTGGTCATGCACCATCTGTGTTGGTAATTAAATAAGCACAAAGCCAACTTAAACTTGTAGGGGAGGTAAAAAAATTTTAGTGCTATTTCGTGGAAGTTTGACCAGATCATTAGTACTCAAACCCAAGGACCATATAATGGTTACCAAGGGGTTTTTTCTAAGAAAATTTAGAATAAGGTCTGGGTTGAGAAACAGGCAGGAACTTTCAGAATATTGGGCTGGTCTTAGAGCTCCAAGATAATAGTGGCTGTTGTGGAGCACAGACTGGCTTCTGGCAGCTGAGAGATCTATTTCTGTACTTGATTAGATTACATTACACTGTGGAAACAGGCCCTTTGGCCCAACAAGTCCACACCGACCCGCCGAAGCGCAACCCACCCATACCCCTACATTTACCCCTTACCTAACACTACGGGCAATTTAGCATGGCCAATTCGCCTGACCTGCACATCTTTGGACTGTGGGAGGAAACCGGAGCACCTGGAGGAAACCCACGCAGACACGGGAAGAATGTGCAAACTCCACACAGTTGCCTGAGGCGGGGATTGAACCCGGATCTCTGGTGCTGTGAGGCAGCAGTGCTAACCACTGTGCCACCGTGCCGCCCATACTTGGGTTTTCTTTCTACTGGTGGGCATGTCTGGGATGTTTTCTGAGGCCTATTTGCTGCTGAAAATGTCTATGGAAAGTTAGAGGGTTCATCTTTGTGAAAATTCCATCTTTTGATAGACTTTCTCCCTTAAAACTCAACTCCCATCTCAACTGAAATCTTTCCTTCCCCATAGCCAGCTTAGCAACATACAAAGTCACCAGATTTTTCACTCTAGTCACAAAATCTGAAGCATTAAAAGGGATCACATTAGGGGAAATGCTTGGAAAGCATTGTTCTCCCTCCTATGGCTAAGGTCATGGCCATCTGTAGCAGGGAAAAAGTGACTCTGGAACCATGGACCGGAATCTGGATCAAAGAATTGTGGAGATGTACTGCTGGAGGATATTATGGTGAAGGTATATCAACAGTGCAGTCAGGAAGTGGATTCCATGATTTTGTCTCCAGGAGATTGAAAAATTGGTGAAATAGTTCCAAGTCTGTCTGCTTGTTTCATAAATTGGCATTACTGAATATAGATTAAGGTTATGAATTTCTCAAAAAAGGCAAGTCAGTTTTAAATGGAACCTAAAATAAGATTTTCTAATTGCTGTGCCGCTACTGCTTTAGAAATCATTGAAGCATAAAAAGAAGAAACACAAAGAAAAGTCAAAGGAAGAAAAGAAATCCAAGAAAAAGAAACACCACAGTGAAGAAGAGGCTCCAGAGTCTGTTCAGAATGGTAGCTTGGACGATGAGCCCTTGCCGGTATGCTAATTTGTACATTAGCAGGTTTTCAAGTTCTGGCTGATCCTTTTGTACAGGGGTATCAAAACAAAAATGATGGAATCACATCTGTTTTGTTGCCATTACCATGCTGTAGAACATAGAACAACACAGCACAGAACAGGCCCTTCTTCCCACGATGTTGTGCCGAACATTTGTCCTAGCTTAAGCACGCATCCATGTGCCTATCCAATTGCCGCTTAAAGGTCACCAAAGATTCTGATTCTGTAAGACCTTATGATACTTGTTTTCTTTAGATGATGTAGGAAACCTTTTTGAAATCTTTAAATTTGTAAACTCATGAATTCGCAATTGAATTGTCAAGTATCATTGTTCAAAGTAATTGATACAAGTAACCTTCAGGTTCATAAGCTCATTCTAAACGTTTCTTTGGTGCATACCCTTCTTTCTGGCCCATTGCATCTGTCTGAAAAACACATGTAGTTGAAGGGATGAGAATCAAAACTCATTCTGTCATATTCTTTCATGGCCATTAACTCTGGTCCGAGTCAAAAAGTGTGGTGTTGAAAAAGCACAGCATCCAAGGAGCAGGGGGGTCAACGGTTTGAGCATGAGTTCTTCATTAGGAAGGCCTCCCTCGCTCCCTCGCTCCCTCGCTCCCTCGCTCCCTCGCTCCCTCTCCCCAATTAATGGGGAACTAGGAGGGGATGGATTAATGCTCTGCAGTTCTCTTCATGGTACAAGACACTAATGCCATTCCAAGAATACTAAATCATGAAGGAGGAGAGGAGGAAATAAA
This sequence comes from Chiloscyllium punctatum, assembly GCF_047496795.1. Lineage (NCBI taxonomy): Eukaryota > Metazoa > Chordata > Chondrichthyes > Orectolobiformes > Hemiscylliidae > Chiloscyllium > Chiloscyllium punctatum. Next base: position 69,029,786 of record NC_092762.1, read on the forward strand.
TGCAGTAACTATCATTCATATCATTTTCTTATGGAAACTAATGGGGCTCTGGGGCAATTAAATCCCCTGGACCTAATGAGTTGCATCCTAGGATAGCAAAGGAACTAGGTAGAGGGATGAAGCATCTGCTGACAGTATTCTTTCAATAATGCATAAATTGTGCAAATATCCCAAGGATTGGAAAGTTGTCAATGTAAGCATCTTTTTCAAAAAGGAAGAGAAACAGTAACTATAGGCTGATTAGGTTAGCATCTGTCATTGGAAAAATGTTACTTTCTATTAAATAGGGTGTAATAGCAGAGCATTTAAAAAATAGATAATTTAGTCCAGTTGAATCAGCATAGCTTCACAAAGTGAAAATCTTATGTGACAGATCTATTGGAATTCTTTTGAGGGGTAACAATCAAATATTTGTAAAGGTACTGTTCATCAAGTTATTTAAAAGAATAAGAACCCAGGGTGTTGGCGTGTAGTACCTTAACATAGATAAACAATTGACAAAATGCAGCATTTTAAAGATGGCAATCTGTAACAAATGGAGTGCCGCAGGGAAGAGTGTGCTGCAACAATTATTCGCACTCTATATTGACAGCTTGGTTGTGGGATGTGAATGTGCCATAAGTTTTTGAATGATATGTAAATTGGTGGGAGAGCAGGTAGTAAGAAAGACCAAATCTACACAGGTGTAGACTGTTAAGTCAGTGGGCAAAAACTATCATGTAGGAAACTGAGGTTATGCATTTTGGCAGGTGAACTGAGGCTGTTTCTGATTGGAGTGGACTTCCCATTCATATCAGCAATAAGTAACCTGTAACACTTTGCATAATCATTGTTATTTGCGGAACTTACTTCATTTATCTTGGGCAGCAAGAGAGGAAATTTTCTGTATCTCTTGTCCACCCAATCCCATCGCTCCAAATTGGATTGCTTTTGTTTTCTCCCCCTTTTCTCTCAAATTGCTGACTGTATCAGACTGGCTGGATAAACTAATGACTCTACCTGGTAGTCATTTTTATGTTTTTGTATTTTTGTATATCTTACCAATTTTATTTTAAATATTTTCTAGCCAATGTCCAACTATTGCCTTCTAGCAGAAGATTCCTATGTTAAAATGGTGAGTACCATAATACATCCATTTACATTGTCATATAAGTTGCATTTTATATGTAGCATTCCATATTTTGAAGTAGCTCCAGAATAAGATTTCCTCAGTTTTGCTCTAAGTTAGTACATTTTAATCTTTCGCTTAGATTTGTTTGAATTTCTCGCATCTACTGGTGAGCAACCTACATAGTTTAGGCCATGGCTTGTTCTGTTAGTGTGACCAGATTTCATTTGATTGAAATTCTCAGGTTATTTTTAATGAACATGTTTCTATTACATTCTTTTAATGTAACAAATATGGAAAGATGGTGCATAAAATGGGATCAGAAATTCAAATCTCTCAAGTTCTAGCTAAAGTGTATCTGATCATCTATTTGCAAACAGTCTATGATTTTTGTACCACCCCAGAATTACAATTCAACAAGCTCGTAAATCAACAGAAATGTGTCATTCAAGCACAATTCATACAGCTGGCAAACATCACAAGATGATTTACTTGTAAATCTGTCTTTACACTGGACACAGAAATTCATAGAGGAAAATATTGCATCAAAGATTGAGTCCTTGACTGAATTGTGGGTGTAGCAGGCAAAAGGATTGTTCCTCAACTCTGAAGTATGAGAAAATAGGTGCTTGATCATCCACTCCTCTGATTTATTTGGACTGCAATATTTCACAGTTCAGCCAACAATTTTTTTCAATTTTGAAAAAGCACTTTATACTTCGTTTGGCAAATTAATTCCTATTTCGTTCTTCAGTTTGTGAAGCGGTGATAATGACCTGCAGTGCCAGCTGGGCCTGTAGGTGGTGTTGCAATAGCCATTTTCAATATTAAACTCTGGCTTCTATTTTCAAGTGCATATTTTTCGTACTGAAATAACTTATAACTGAGCAGTATTTTTAAGTGTGCTGTGCTAATTTAGAAAATGTTTTTACTCATACGCCAGTACACAGAACCCCTATATTAATTGCCTGAAAAAGCACAGTTTAAACTTATTACTGGAATTACTGCCCCATTCAACATTTTTCTCTGACTTTGCCAACTAATCCCCACTGATAATTTTTCCCAAGATTCAAAGGCACACCTCCACCCACCCAGGTTGAAGGAAACCTGACTGCAAAAGACAATTCCAGCTAATTAGAATAGAAAATCTTTCTGAACCAACATGAATGTGTGACCAGGGCAAAGCAGGTCCCAGACCAGATAATGGATAAAAAAACACACAGAAAAGTTAGGACAGTGGCTAGTGCTGCTGCCTCACAGTGCTAGATGCCCAGGTTTGATTCCATCTGTGTGAAGTTTGCACATTCTTTGTGTCTGGGTGGGTTTCCACTAGATGCTCCGGTTTCCTCCCTCAGTCCATAGATGGACATCTTATATACATTAGCCCCGGTTAATGCAAGTTACAGGGGTAGGATAGGGGAGAGAGTCTGGCTGAAATGCTGTTTGGCAGATTCGTGCAGACGTGATAGGCTGAATGCACTGTAGGGATTCTTTGCTTTTTGTTCCATAATTCTACGATTGAGTGAAAAGTTCAGAACTTTCCTTTCCCCACCTCACCTTAAATCACAGTCATGTCTCTGGTAGTTCAATTAACTCAATACCAATTCTCCATGAATAAATTAAATCTTTGTGATAAGCACCATGTTCAGGTGCCATCTGAGTTGAACAAAGCTGATGCAAAGTTTGCACTAATAAGCTGAGAAAGGTTGAGACTGCCATCTCCCTTCTCGATCAGTCTGTCATTAAATTACATGCTTAGATCTGACAGTTGAACCCCACCAGCTCTGTTTAGCTAGAACTGTTTGCTGCTGGCCGTTTTCTCACCCTGTTCCATCTTGTTTTCTTTGCCCCTTAGCCTTGCACTACTTGGCCTTTATTCACTTTGTGCAATGCCATGGGTGATTGAGTAATGTATTAAATATGTTGAATGTTTTTGTATGACATTATTTAAGTAAAAATATGCTCTTTTTTGAACTATTTGCTAGATGTATGATATTCAAGGAAATCTTCAGGATGGAAGCCAAGTTGTTGTATCAGTTATCTTCCAAAATCAAAGCAATGGTTATCTTAAATCAATGGAGTTCAATGTTTTAGATTCTCTCAACACTAAACTGGTTCGACCAGAAGGATCCTCTATACATGATGGTATATCTGTTCCTTTCCAGCTTCCACCAGGTAAGACATTTCATTGCTATGGCATAATTAGTCATACTATTTACTTTCAGACTTATTTTCAGCTAACTCCTAACCATTTGAGTAGTGCTACAGGATTTGTGCTACATTTCAAACTTTGCAACAAATTAACTGCTTGAAGAACAAACAACAATGTACAATTACAAATGCAAATTTTTAAAAAGACAAAAAGCCCAATCATCATCATTTTGTTGAAATTAGATTAGATTAGATTACTTAGTGTGGAAACAGGCCCTTCGGCCCAACAAGTCCACACCGCCCCGCAGAAACGCAACCCACCCATACCCCTACATCTACCCCTTACCTAACACTACGGGCAATTTAGCATGGCCAATTCACCTGACCTGCACATCTTTGGACTGTGGGAGGAAACCGGAGCACCCGGAGGAAACCCACGCAGACACGGGGAGAATGTGCAAACTCCACAGTCAGTTGCCTGAGGCGGGAAATGAACCCGGGTCTCTGGCGCTGTGAGGCAGCAGTGCTAACCACTGTGCCACCGTGCTGCCCTTGTTATCTTTAATTTTGTTTGGCACTAAGGATCTGATTGCTTTATGGATTTCTACTGCCCTGTGAATTTCTTCAGTTTCTAGTTTAATTTTGTTATTCCAACTGAGTTGTGCATTTTCTTAATTTGTTCAAATAATATTTTTTAAATAATCACCAGACAAGTTGCTACTTGTCTCACCTGTATCACTACTTGTGTCTCATGTCTACACATTCGGTAGCACAAATCATGTGTCTGTCATCGTTTTAGTATTGCCATGTTCATCATTTTCTCTACAATGCCTGCATTTCAGTGATGTCCACACACGGGAGAAAAGAGTGAACTACCTATGCAATCTCTTAACAGTGGAAAGATGGGTATTCTGCAAGGCTACAACACAAGCCTTTTTTTTTTGCCATGTTTGTGCAATATAGAAATAGAAAGTATTTATTTCCTATTCCTGCCTGTCCTTAAGGTGGTTGTGAACCATCCTCCTTGATCACTGTAGGCTCAAGAATTGAAGACAGCTATTTGGGAGTTCCAGTGTTTTGACCGTGATGATTTCTAATTCAGAATGGTGTGTTACTTGGAGGGAACGTTTGCAGCATCTTTGTATTGTGGTGAAATTCCAATACCATTTCAGCATTGTCTTTCTTTGTGCTTGGTAGATTTACTTGAATTGATGGCTGTTGAGTTGTGTATAACAGTGTTTGTTAGAATGTTAACCAGTTGAATTGTATTTTTTAAAATACAGAAGTTTCAAATGAAGCTCGGTTTGTGTTTACTGTGGAAAGCATAATCATGCCACAGAAACTGAAAGGAACGCTGACCTTTATAGTAAAAGTAAGTTCAATCATTGAGTAGATTTCCTGTTTCTGAATTTTTCTTGTATTCTATTCAGTCCTTCACTATACTGTTCTTTTTTCCAGACAGATGATGGATCGTCTCATGAAAAACTTGATTTTAAGTTGCACTTCACTTGCACTTCCTACATGATCACAACGCCTTGTTATAGGTTTGTTTCAAGTTTATACTAGGATTTATTCTGCTTTGAAAATATTGGTGACACCCAAGACAATTCAAGTATTAATTATACTTTAATGCCAATCATGAAGTGGTGATACTATTAAAATGAGGTCACTGAAGTGAGAATAGAAAACTTGCATGTACAATTGTGATCTGAAGTTAAATATAGGTTAACATTAAGGTCCTTCTTGAGAACTTTAAAAACCTTTGCTTACAACTTAGTTGCAGTTATCTAATGGCAATATTGTCATTCTTGCGCATTACGCACTAACCTAATTGTTCAACTGCCTTGAGCAAATTTGCATTTCTTTTCTCTTTCTAGTTATTTACAACAATGTCATGTTGCAGTTGTATATTCTTTTGATCACGGTTGATGGTAATGCTGGACAAGCCAGATCTCAATGAAACATAACTTAATAGTATAAAAACTAAAAGAACTGTGGAATCTATAATTCACAAACGAAAACAGAAATTTCTGGAATAGCTCAGCAGGTCTGGCAGCATCCATGGAGAAAGATCAGAGTTAACATTTTGGGTCGAGTGACCCTTCCTCAGAACAGGATGGACTGTGTGTGTTTATTTTTGCTGTCGATTGTTGTGGTGGTTGGTTACTAAAGTGCACACTCATTCATATGGTTACACAAAAATAACAACCATAGCGTTTGGATCTTCAAACCAGTAACAAAGTTTCAACGTATTTGCTAACATTTTTTCCCAATGTTTGATTCCAGAGAAACGTCATTCCTATCTCAAAATCATACATTTTAAAATTTAACTGATTCTTCGTGTTTTTCCCCCTTGGATCGCTGAGAAACTTTTAAAAATCATTCCCAAGTCTGCTGACTTTCACAATTTTGATGGCCTAAACTTTGGGTTTTAGTATCTTTAAGACTTCTATACAAGCTTACTTGGCTTGGAAACTTTACAAATTCCATACGGAGAGAAAGCTGATCTGTGTTCTGAATTGAAATCCTGATTCTTCTGATCTGCTTCAAGAAAACTACTCTCACTTCTGGTTTGAAGTTAAAAGTTAAACCACTAGCCTCTAGTTTGTTGTAAACTTGGCAGTATAAACATTCCATCCATTCACCACTGGTGTCTTGCCAAGCATTTGACTGAACTCCTATTGCTTGATAATGATATATCTAGGTCATTGACAAGCAACTTCATGATTTTGACTTTTTTAAGAAAAGAACGTTAACTTCATAGAAGTGGCCCAAGTCTATCTGTCTGTTTATCCTGAATGATATATTTTATACTTCGTAATATGTGGATTAGGTCTTCACATCCTGTATGATGCAATGGTGTACTATTTCCGTTTAAATGAATAAGGCAGTTTGCATTTTTTTTTTGTTTATATACAGAAAGTTTTGCTTTTGTGAGTACACAACCCTTCTATAGGAGCATCCTGTTCTTTCTGTCTTCTAATTTTTTGTGGAATCTACGGAATTGGTATCTGGAATTGTTCAGCAGTGACTTAGGAGTTTCTGTAAAATAACTCCAACGTTTCTTTAAAAGGACCAGACTCAATATTTGAGTGTGTGGCAAGTTTTTTTTAATTGGTTAAATCAAAGGAATTTCAAGGTCTTGCTAATTAAAACTTGAACACATCATGATCTTGTAATGCCAAATGCTGTCATGGTCTCTTTTTTTAGCTCCTGGAATTGTACATTTGACACTAATATACCTGCTTGGTATAAATCTGCTTTTACTTCCCTCTCCAAATGTACAAATAAGACTGTTTTGGTTCACTTGTTGTTTTAACCTGTTCCTGCCTCTCTGAACTTGTTTCTTTTTAACTTGACTTTTTTCCCCTCTTTGGTCCAGATTCTTTCTCCCTCCACCATAACTCCAATTTCTTGATGCTGACCACCCCTTCTCGAGGGGCATCGAACCTCTCTGTACTTTCATTCTCCCATCAAGGTAGTTTGAGAGCTCTCCTTGACCCCCCCCCAGCTTCAAGTTTCATATAATTTTAACTTGCCACTTTTTGCTCTCATGCCACAGTTCCATCCTCCAACCTGCAGTGGCCCAATAAAGCTCAATGCAAGCTCGAGGGACAGCACCTCTGCTTCTGAATCAGCAATTCACAGCCTTCTGGACTCAACATGGAATTCCAACAGTGTCAACATTCAGCCTGTCCTCTTTTATTTGGCATGTTTTGTCTTAGTTTTAAGTGCCCAAAAGCAAATTCATGAAACAAATTTCTTTATCTTCATATTCACACTCACTTTGAGCAAATGTTTGTTTACGACAACTCCTTGTGTCGTCTTTGTCATCTTTGCCTTTTAACATCACCTAGCCTTACCGTATCCCAAATGAGTCTATTATTCACTCCTCCTCTTCTTCGCCCCTCCACCTTTATAAAACCCATTACCTTTCTACTTAACTTCAATTCTGACTTGGTACAATGTTAATTGTCTCTCTCTGAACAAATGCAGCCAGACCGCCTGAGTATTCCCAGGACTTAGTTTTTATTTAGTGTAAATTTCATAACTCCTTGAGCTTATGACCAGTAAAAGTGGGCATGATCAATGTTAACAGGATTATGTCAGTGAATAGTGACATAATTTAGTAGCTATCATACTGGCATGCATCCCTCTATCTAACTCTAACTTCAGTATGTTTGAAAATTTGTGGATAGACAAGTGGAAAAAACATTGCAGGAAGTTGTTTGCTTTTTAAACCCAAGTAGTTCACTAAAATGCTTTTATGCAAAGGAACCAGTCACCTCTTACTGGCCTGGTATGTATGTGACTTTAGTTTAGTTACATAAATAGGGACTGTGTGTCAATTAAGTTGCCTTTCAGGCCCCTCTGTTGTTAACTATTATTTTTCAAGGGTGTCCACTGCCTTGGCAACCTTCCCATTTGCCAACAGCAGCTATTTCATGTTTTAAATATTCATCAAACTTTCACATCAAGAATTTTCTAACCACAATGATGCCAACATATGGAGTAGTTGGTTGGCTTGTTGTGTAATTACACTCTCTACAAATTAGATCTTTCTTATACTGAAAGGTTCTTGATTACAAAGTATTGTTTCTAAATATTTTCTCTTGCTTTGCAGTGACGCGTTCGCAAAATTGCTAGAATCTGGAGAATTGAAGATGTGTTCAATAAAAGTAGATGGAATAAATATTTCTTTCCAGCTGCTTCTAGCAAAAATTTGCTTTCATCACCACTTCTCAGGTACTTTTTTCTGTACTGATATTTGTTTTGTTGTATTCACACGGAGTTTCCTTTGAATATTGATGACGTCTATGCAACTGACATTGTATTTTTGAGTTAATTGCATGTAGACTTGCTGTCATAGCCTCAATGTGCCAGCAGAACAAGTCAGAGCCTTTGTATAATACTCAAAGCCCATAGAAAATGTACGTGGCCTTACATAAAGCTGAAACAAACAATTTGTAGTAGCTGAATATAGTTTCTTGCCATCAGTTTAGTTCATGTGGGCAGAATGTTTTGGACTAGCACAGCTGTGCTTTGCTGTGGAAAAGAAAACATTCTTACTGAAAGTTTGTTTTCAATAGTGCATGATTATTTTAGTTTTCAACAATGTTTGTACTTTTTGCAATCTCCAGATACCTTCAAAATTGACTGAATCCAGGATACCTTTTATGTAGCACATTTGATGCCAGCCCTAATTTTTACTACACAATACATTTCTGATATACCTGATGAAGCAGTGGCGCTCCGAAAGCTAGTGCTTCCAATTAAACCTGTTGGACTATAACCTGGTGGTGTGTGATTTTTAACTTTGTACACCCCAGTCCAACACAGGCATCTCCAAATCTTGATATAACCTGGCCATTGACACGTAGAAATGCAACATTAGAATTAATCTCGCACTAAACAAGTGTAATACAATCGCAGTACCATTCTTTGTATTGTGCCTTGAAGATTGCTAATTCTTCCTATTTGCCTGAGACTGATGGACTGCACTTCATTGGTGAAATTAAGGGTTCATTCTTGCTAGAATGCACATTAATTTTATCCAGTATGTATCAGGCCAGCATTGAAATCATTCAGTTTAGTTTATATGCTGCACGTATTGGATTTGCATTTAGTTACCATGTGACTCTTTAAAACTTTCGTTTTTGCAATTGCTATTCGGAAATAACTTCAAAGCTTGCCTCAAAATTCTGACTGAATCATCTTCATTCTGGTATAGTTACACAAATCTCACACAAATAGGTCATAATTGTTCCACTATCTAAAAATGAACACTCGTTTTCTGGACCTGACCATCCAACGCATGCAACTCGAAAGATCCATTGGTTAGTGAAAAATGTAAATGGCCTTCCACTGGAACTTAATCTTGAACAGTGAAACATTAGTCATTCTATTTTTCATGTTCAGCTTTGTTTTTGCCAGGAGCTCAGATCACAAGACAGATTTCTTTTTATATTTTAATAGGGTGGTCTCTTCAAATGCAAACACTGTTGTAGATTTGGTTTTAACAATAAAACAGATCTTCACTGTGCAAAAGAAATGAAGGTAAAATAGATTAAACCAAGTTATGTAGTTTAAATCTAAAGATTTTAGAGAACACGGTAAAATTAAATCCTAGTAATCCAAACAGCATTACGTTATAATACTGTTAAGGGCTAGAAATCATTTGCTTCACCATCCCACATAAGATTTGACTTGGCTGTGAATTAAATTCCTGGCTGCAAAAATGTGGTAGCCTTTGCTTCGTCATTTGACTGAGCTTAAAACCTTTTCAGCTTCACATAACCCCTGTAGTGTTTTAACCAAACACACTGGTATGGGGCTTTTTAATTTAAACGCTTTACACCACAATTGTAGTTAACCATTCTAAATTATCTTCTCTCTCCGTCAGGACATCCAGCTTTAGTTAAGAGCTCTGCAGAACTGCCCAAAATTTAACTAAAATATAGCTTTTTTTTTCCAATTTGTTTCCCCTAAGCCTAAAACAAATTTCAGAATTTCCTATCTAAGCGCCTAATGTACTACCCTATTTACTTCGCTCACCATAAACTCTTTCAGTTGAAACCAAAACCCATTAATCCCCATGTAGCCTTTTCTCACTTTTTAAAAAATCTTCATGGCTGGAGAAATATAGACATTAAACCCTTCAAAAATACACAACCCAAGTGCCACTAATTCAAATTCAAGAATAGAAATTCAAAAATTAATATTAAAAAATCTAAACAGTATACCATACATCAAACCACTTGGTTATAAACAGTTCTTTTACTATTAATCCGAATATCTTGATCATGTAACATCTTGGAAAGTGCTTGATCTAACACGTGCTAATTGATTAGGGTATTATGGGACAAGGTTACAACTGGAATGGATCATCTATTTTCAGATGGCCAAGAAGAGTGTTTGATAGATCTACATTTATTTAACTGGTTGCTGTCAGCTTCTTATTGCAAAGAGCTCTCCTGTTAATTGAGTACAACGCAGGCTTGTTATCTCCTGAAGAATGTGCTATTCTGATTAAAAATCTATTTGTAAAATTCTACAAATAACGAGAGGAAATACTTTCTCTTTTTCCTCGCACCAAACCAGGAGTATTCATTTCCTAGAGCGGTCTTGAGCCATCCTGGTCCTTGTACTTGATTTTAAAAATTCTACAAAATGGATTCATAAAACTTAGATGTCCAGCTTTAGCATTTTTAGAACTTTCTTATCATAAACCACTTTTACTCAAATGAGGTTCTGCTGTATAACATGTTGAGTGAATTTTTAAATTGTATTTTGTGGCATAATGTGTGCAATAATCTTTCTTTCCATCCTCATAGTTGTGGAACGAATCAATTCATGTGCATCTATGTATAGTCGTTCTATCCAGGGTCATCACATGTGTCTTTTGGTGAAAATGGTGAGTATGAGCCTGTAAGTAGAATGTTGTGATGTGTCAGTGTCACGATCCTTTTGCTTGTCTGTAATCCTTGGCCTCTATCAGTTTTTGAAAGCTAGGACGTGACTCCAATACTTTAAGCATACAGTGAGAACTTAATCATACACTGTAAACATTCCATTGATAATTGTAAATAAAGAGATGGAAGTGAGGGAAGACTATTTCAAAATTAGAATCACTAGGGAAGCAGAACTGAGCAAACCGATGGAGCTGTGGGCTCACAAGTCTCCAAGTCCAGATCGGCTTCATCCTAGGGTGCTAGGTTCCTGATGAACATTGGTGTTAATTTTCCAAAAACTCCTAGATTCAAAAGGTTCCATCAAATTGGAAAATAGCAAATATGAAAATGGATCATTTATGGAAGTTATAGCTGTGCACTGAGAAAATCTGAAGGCATTCAGGAAGAGTTTCAGGGATTCCTGCATGGAAATTGTTTAACAAATTTATTAGATGACTTTGAAAGAGTAATGTGCTGTGGATAAAGGGTGCTTTTAAACATAGTTTACTTATTTCAGGAAAGAAATTTAGAAAATTTGATCAAGTGCCACATCCAAGGTTATTGCAGAAGGTAAAAGCCCATGATGTAGGGTGTGAAATGATAGCATGGCTAGAAGATTAACTGTTAACAGTAAACAGGATATTATACAGTGAATCTTTGACAGGATGCAACAATTAGAAACCCACAGGGTTCTGTGCTGAGGCCTCAACTTTTTATAAATGTCACCAATGACTTAGATGAGCGGAATGAAGGCATACTAGCTAAACTTGCAAATGACACAGTTCAGAATGTACACTTATGAAGAGGCGTAGGAGTTCCCAAAATGGAAGGTTGAGTGAATGCGAATAAATCTGACAGATGGAATATAATATGAGGAAGTATGAAGTTCTTCATTTCAGGGAGAATGAAAAGCCATATCACTTAAATGGAGAAAAGCTAAGGAAATCCAGTGGCAGGAGAGTTGAGTTGTGCTGGTGCACATGTCCAAAATGTTAGTGTGCAGGCAAAGCACATAAGGTTGATTGGATGCTATCCTTTATTATGAAATAAATAGAGCTTGAGGATATTGGTGAGGCCACAACTTGTAGTGTGTGCAGTTTATTTTCTTTCATAAGGAACCCCATAAGATCCATCTTCTGTAAGAACTGAAGTAGGTCATGCAGCTCATCAAGCCTTCTCTGCAATTCATTGAGGTTATAGCTCCTGCGACAACCCTCAGCTCTGCTTTCCTGCCTTAATGCCCATAAACCTATGATTCCCTCAATGATAAAATTCTGTGCATCACAGCCTTGAATTTACTTAAGGACCCACTCAACAACCATCTATCATAAATAATTCCACAGATTGATCATATTCTAAGAGAAAACCTCCTTGTCTGTCTCTTAAATAAACTGTCCTTTACTGTGAGGTTATGCCCTTTGGTGCCAGATCCTCCCGGAAGGGGAAGCAACATTAGAATCTACTGTCAAGGCCCATAAACCCAAATGCCTTACTTTCTGAAGAAAATTCTTCCATTTCCAGGCTCAGTGTAGTGAACCTTCTCTGGACTTCCTCCAGTGCCAGTATATTTTTCCTTGGATCAGGAGATTAAAACTGGTCACAGTATTCCAGTTAGTGTCTTGATTTGTTTTAGCAAAGTCTCCCTGTTTTTAACACTCCATTTGCATTTAAATAAAGCAACAGTCGGTTTGCAATCCTAGGATTTAATGAACCTGGAATTTAGCTTTTTGTGATTCATGCACAAGGATTCCCAAATCCCTCTGTGCTGCAGATTTCTGCAATCTTTCCCCATAATGTTCAGCTCCTTTATTTTACTGTCAAATTTCACATCATCCCACTTATTCCATCTGCTAAGTCTTTGTCCACTCGATCAACCTGTCTGTTTTCTTCTGTAAACTAATTCTCATCCTCATTACTTGACATATCTCAGATGTCATTATGTTGTATATCCTCATTGTGACAGCTATCCTGTAAAGATAGGCAATGAGTTTGCAAATCCGAGGCCCTGTTCCCAGTGTTATGATTTCTCTAATCCAGTTACTTCATTTGAATCTTACTGATGTCAAATAAAAATGTCAGCATCCCACTTGAGATTTCTTATAGGGCTATATAGTTGAATTTAGGAATTCTGATCACAAAAGGTGCTACAGCTAAATGAGCGCATTCAACAGTGCCAGGGCTGATTGCAGTGCCGTACAATTGTGCTAACACAGCCAAACAATAAAGCATGATCTTTAGCTCAGGGTTACTCGAGGGTCTGAATTTGCGAACTTATTTGGGGAAGCTCAAGATTTTATCGGGTGTTTTTTGAGCTGAAATATTGCAGGTAAACTGCTTCAAGTTAGATTTTATCTTATCAAATGTGAATAGGTGTGTGCCATTTCAAGCATTACAATTTTATTTTAAACAGGGTGATAGCTCTGTCTCTGTGGATGGGAAATGCAGCGATTCTTCCCTTCTTGGAAATCTACTTGACGAATTGAAGCAGACATTGACAGAGAAGTGCTGAGCTGTTGTAAATCACACTCGAACTGTATTATGTTTTCCCTGAAAGCATGAGCTACGTAACACAAGGCATGTGAATTATTTATCTTCACAGTCATTTGCAGTTAGACATCTTAATCTCGTGTTCAAGATTTTCTTTGTTTTCTTTGGCCACTACTCCACATACAGTTTCATCACAAATTCATTACGCAACCATGTGTATTATACTGGTTACTGAGACCAGCAGCCGTTCAAATATTCAAACTCCTAGAGTGTATTGAACCGGTTTGTGTATTTCAAATTGATACTGCATTCCTGAAGAACTGAATTGTAGTGACGCTGTGTAAGCAGCTGTAAACCCAAAGTAATCTGCCAGTCTCAGTCACAGACTGAACATTTACTTTAAATTTGTCTTAATTAAATGTTTATTCCAAAAATAGTGGTGTTTTGTTTGATGGTCAAAACTGTCAATCTAGCATGTAGAGTTCTCTCATAGAATCCTGTGTGTTGATTCTAGGATTTTGAACAATGTGTTTAAAATTATTTACTATCAACATTCCCTCTTGGAGGTTAAAAATAATAATGACAAGCTGCTGTATCTTTTGTGTCGATAAACCAATAAAAATGTAAAACCTTCTGTTGGCTTGCTTTTTTGAAAAAAAGCCACCTCCTCCTTAGTTTTAGTTTTAAGCCTCTTGCAGCAGGTGTTTTATCATCCTGTAATTCACTATATGATCAGGTCAAAGCATTTGGACTTGGTGTATTGCATCCGTTCTGGTGTCAGCTCGCAGCCAGTCACCCCACTTGATTGAAATAAGATTCTTATAAAACATTAAAAGGTCAGACAAACTTTTTCTTTCTCGCTTATAGTGAAGGATATACAGTTCCTCTCGACACATCTTTTGAGTCCCTTTTGTTACTTATAAATTTGCTAAGCTTCAGGCACCATGTGACCACGGGATTCTGTGGAAATAATTTCTTAGATAATCCTACTCCATTAGCTCACACTACATTTTCCTGACTTCACTATAGCCAGGAGACAGTGAGGACTGGAGATCAGAGTTGAGAGTATGTTGTTGGAAAAGCTCAGGCAGCATCTGAGGAGCAGGAAAGTCGACATTTTGGCCGGAGCCCTTCATCAGGGATGACCTTCATTACTACCTGGTTCAAACATAGCCAACGGAGCTGAATCAGAGTTCAGATGGCAGTGACTGCCCTTGACATCAAGATGGCACGTGACTTGAGTGTAGCATCAAGGAGCTGTACTGCACCTGGAGTCAATGAGAATCAAAATAGATGTCTGCTGTTTGCTTTGTGCTAGGCATAATTCCCAAAATGGTTGTGTGTGTTGGTCGGTTATCTCAGCTCCCAGATGTCTCTGCAGGAGCTCCTCTGGGAGGGCAGGGTCCTAGGCCAACCATCTTTAGCTGCTTCATTAATGGACTTCCCTCCATCATAATGTCAGAACTTGGAGATGTTTGCATGATGTTCAACACAATTTGAGATTCTTCCAATTGTGAAGCAGTTGACATTTAAATGCAAAAAGACCTGGACAGTTTCCAAGCTTGGGCCAAAAGGTGGCAAGTAACATTTGCAATACACAAGTGCCAGGCAATGACCACCTCCAAAAGAGAATCTAGTCATTGCCCTCTGACATTCAATTGTATTACCATCATTGAATCCCCCACTATCAACCTCCTAGGAGTTACCATTAACCAGAAACTCGACTGGACAAACCAGAAAAATACACTGGCTGCAACAGGGATTTGGAATTGTGCAGCAAATAACTCTCACCTGACTCCTCAAAAAGCCTGTCCTCCATCTATAGTGCACAAGTCAGGAGTATGATAGAATAGTCTTCCCTCACTTGCCTGGATGAGTGTAGCTGCAACAATGCGCAAGGAGTTTGAGCCCCGTACACCTAACCCACTTACCTGGTACTGCATGCACAAACACCCACTCCCTGGGTCATTGGCACGGTGTAAAGGTAATGTGGAGGTGCCAGTGTTAGATTGGGGGTGGGCAAGGTCAGAAGTAACATAAACCAGATTATAGTCCAACAGATTTATTTGAAATTACAAGCTTTTGGAGTGCTGTTCCTTAATCAGGTGAAGTACTGTGTAAAGATGCAGAACTTCACACAGCACCTTCCAAACTTAGACCACTTCCATCCAGAAAGACTAAGACAGTAGATGTATGCAAGCACCACCTGTATGTTCCCCTCCAAGCCACTCACCCTCCTGACTTGGAAATCTATTGCTGCTCTTTCAGTGTCATTGGGTTAGGGTTATCTCATTTTGGTCTTGGAACTCCCTCCCAAATGGCATTCTGGGATCTACCTACAGTATGTGGACTGAAGAATCATCACCTTTGAAGGCACCCAAATGCTGGCCGAGTTAGTAATGTTCACATTGAGTGAAATTTTAAAAAACATCTTAAATTCACCAACTAAACATGGCCGAATAACTGTCGGCTTACTTATGTTGAGGGTAAATACAACTGGAAAGTATATAAAGGAGCAAAAATGAGCAAATTATCATGCAAAGAGGAAATGTGAAATAGAAATAAAAATAAATAATTAACTTGGAAATAACTAAAAAAATTTACAAAGCATATTGTAATATCACAATTCGCACACTGAATTACTTTTCCAAGTACTTTGCGCAAACCTATGGTAACAATATCTCAGCAGTGGTGAAATTCATGACCAGTTAGTCATTTTTGTGATCATGTTTGCCTGGAAGCCTCTTCACATCATGTCCCCTGAGGAATTCTGATAAAATGATGCAACTGTAGTACTATGCTGGGAATAGCACATTATGTGCTGAGGGCAGTTTTCCTCCTTCATGAACAGCACCAACAGGAAATTGACTGCATTGGTTTCTTTAGGGTATGCTGTGCAAATTTTAAATCTCCAAGGTCCTTTATCCTGCAACCCAGAAGCTATCTGTTAGCTTTACAGGAATGTACAGTTGAAACAATGCACCTGTAAATAGAAATCGTCAAAATGATATGATTTCCCAAAAGCCCGAGGCTCTGGTGACCCAATTTTAAAAACATTATGGGAGGTACTCAATGATTCAGAGACCAGAAATCCAATGGGTTCAAACCTAATAGGAGAATCTAATTCAATCCTTACTAGTTGTAAAGAAACAAGAATAAATAATTCAGCCTGAGTCTGCTCATCGTTCCATCAGATCGCATCTGATCTGTACCCCAACTTCATTTACCTATCTCTGATCAAGTTGACTTGCCACCCTTTTAAATATTTTTGGGCACATTTTCAAAATTTCAATTGACCCAGCGGTATCTACAGCCTGTTGATTTTTGGGCTAGCAATTGGAGGACCTTTATTGGGTTAGGCCAGTCAGAATTACACTAACGTGTGGCAGAAATGTTTCTTTACTAGTAATAGAGATGTAGAAAATTAATAAGTCATGATTATTGTCTGGAGAACAGACATTCACCTTAATTCTCAATCTACTCATGAGGGGCAGGTGTAGCATGAATAGCCAAGGTATTTTTCCTGGAGTGGGGCGAGTCCAAATCAAGGGCATAGGTTTAAAGTGAGAGGGGAAAAATTTAAAATGAATTTGAGGGGTGACTTTTCCCATTGAGGGTGATGTGTGTATGGATGAGCTGCCAGAGAAAGTGGTGGAGGTGGGTACATTTGCATTTAACAGGCCTCCTTATGGGTATATGAACAAGTCGGGTTTAAGGGATATGGGCCAAATACTGGCAAATGGAACTGGGTCAGATTGGGATGTCTGGTCGGCATGGATGAGTTGGACTTGAGGGTCTATTTCCATGCTCTATGACTCTACTGATCATTTTAAGAAAATACGGTGCAGTATTGACAAGTTCTGCAGTGTAGCTTTTGTGAGCTTGCATCCTGGATAGTTGAGAGTGTGTCATCCTGTTACTGTCCATTTAATGTTTAAAAACATTGTGCCCATCCTTGTCTCACTGTTGTCAGCGTACTGGGTTAATGAATACACTGCACACTGGACTAATGTAAAAGGAACGGTTAAGAGAATTCAGCATGGCATGTTTCAGACTGAGATTTGGTGATAAGGATCTTTGATTTCCTGGTCCTTAATTTATTCTGTATCAGTACTAGACATCCTGCTGCATGTATGGCTTCTCTATTATCAACCACTGAAAAGTTCATGAATCCATTTTTTATAGCAAAAGCAAATTTAAACTTATGGCCACAGACCTTGTCTAATTGCTCCTCAGTTGAGGGATTTAATGAATAAACCCAGAGGGGACTTTATATTCCAACAGCAAACACACCTCTAAACTATTTCTTTGTGAAGTATTTTGAGCGGTGCTTTATAAATGCAGTCCTCGAATAGTAATTTCACAGCTACGCTATTAAAGCACACCACCTTAAGCAATAAATGAAACCTGTTAGATATTTTAACCAGCTTACTTTAGTTCCAGATGAATAGAAGAATAATTTAGCAAGTAATGCAATTTTTTAAAAAAAGAAAAGATTGCCTCGTTCTGATGGATGTGAAGTCATTAAAATTTAAATAGAAAGTTGAGCATGTGGAAAGAGCACGTGAAAAGATCGCATTCATACTCATCAACTGATGATAAGATTGCATTGTTTTAATTTTTTTTAAAAAGCCACTTCCTGTTTGCAGCAAAATATTGTCCTTCGTCCCACCTTCGAGTTCAGACAACAAAAGAAAACACAGTGCTGTGAGGGTTGCTTTATTGGACAAACATTTGTTTAAAGCAAAACTTGTACTGAACATAGCACTTTGAAAACAGCCAGGATGGACCGTCAACAGTCTAAGTGTGTAGTGTTGCCTCTCAGCAAGCTATTCTTGTTAATTACTTGGTGGATGTCCACTGTACAAGGTAGGCATATTTGTAAAATTCAATAATTCAATGACTTCAAGCCTCACGAAAGATGTTTTTTTTGTAAATAGTTTGTTATCAAAACCATAGGATTGTAAATATTTCCATGTGGAAGAGTTCTTTTAACCAGCCTTCGCCCTATTTGCTAAAACTCCACATTGTAACTTCAATCTTTCTGTTCAATGTTCAAATAGCCTTTGCTAATACACAGGAAAAACCATGTTTTGTAACACTCAAACAATTGCATGCAATTATATTTGAACTATTAAATGATTGCATACTCTATTAGCTTTCATTATGTTTTCTTGGTTTGTGAAAAAGATTGTGCTGGTTTAGTTTGAGTTTGTTCACTCCTAAATAATATTAAAGACTCTTCTTAGAGTATGTAACAAATAAATTTATTTCATGAAAAATGCAATTGAAATTTATGTTCAACTAAAGTATCTAAAATTATAAAATTTTATAATGACACGGAAGGATGCCATTTGTACCCATGTTGGTTTTCCATAAGCAATTAGTCCGAGCCATTCCCTACGCAGTCATGAAATCAGTTTCTGGGGTTTGTCAGCTCAATTGGCTGGATGGCTAGTTTGCGATGTCAGTGATACCAGCAATGGGAGTTCAATTCCTACGCTGGCTGAGGTTACCATGAAGAATTCTCCTCTCAATCTCTCCCTATCCTCAGTGGTGGTGATGCTCAGGTTAACCATACTAGTCAACTGTCTGTCTCTAATAGGAGACTGGCTCTGTGGCCTGGCAAAGTTTTGGTGGCTTTACCTTTCTAAAATCTTCCAGGACTGCTGTGCTTGTAAGTATGTTCGCTGAGCTGGGTAGTTGATTTGCAGACATTTCATCCTCTGTCTAGGTGACATCTTCAGTGCTTCAAACACACTGACCTAGACCCAATATACCAAGCACTGCAACAAATGACCGTAACCAGCAACTGGAAGCTGCAGGAATGGAATCAAGTAAATTCCAAAAGAGACAGTACAGCAGCGCTTCACAGGACGCTCGAAAGCACTGAAGATGTCACCTAATAAGGGGACAAATCAATTTCCCAGCTCGGCAAACACACTCACAACCACGGCAACTGGCACATGAGCTACAAATCTTTACACAAACCTTGATCTTGTAGGGGCACCCAACCTACGGTCAGCAGGTCACAAATGGCTCATTAGAGCACATCATACAGTTCATTCAGAGGGTTCCCACCAATAATTATACAATATTACACAAGATGTATGATACACCAGGAAAAAAATGATGCAAAGTGAAAGTTTTTTATGTTTTATTTGAAGCCAGAGTTTCACGTGCAGAGGGAGAAGAGAAAGGTTTTGCAAATAGTTGCTGCTTCCATCAGAGGCCCTTGCTCTCCCATGTGTACTGCTGCAGGCCTTACTGGTGAGGCTATGATCAGCATACATGGAACAGAGGTAGTCTGTATTTGGATTCACAGTGAATAGCCCAAGGCCTGGAGTCATTGGACCAGCTTTGGGATTGGGAGGCTTTCAAGAAGATTCTGGTTGAGAAAAAGAGGGAGGAGATGACAGTCACACCACAGGGAGAAGATTATGAGAGTTGAATGGAGGGGGAGTGATAGGCTGACCCTCCCGCTGATTATTCTTCCATTCAGTTTTCTAAAAAGAAATCGCCTTTTGCCAAATTGGATTTGAATCTCATTGGGAAACAAACGTAGCCACTTTCATTTCAATGTGAAATGCTTGTTTGTGGGATGATAGTGTTGGTGGAAAGCTTTGGGATGCAAAGCCCCATGGATTATTTTCTTAAAGTTAAGGGAGAGGCAGAGTAAGGTACACAGTGAGAGGAGTAAGAGAAAGAGGCTGGGTGTGAAGAGAGGGGAAAGGGTGAGAGAGAGGAAAGAAAAGAGTACAGGGAAGAGAAGATGGAGAGAATGAAAGCAGGCCGAGAGAGGAGGGCGTCCAGGTGGAAATTCAACTCTGTTCCAATCTGTAATTTCATGTGAATCCTGATAAGGTCAGTTTAGCGTATGCCCCATCAGAGGCAATCCAGGGGTAAAACTATTTTGTTTTTGGCTCCAGTTGCTACCTTTTTCCCTGGTGATCATGAATTGAAGGTAATTCCATGTATTAGAATCTATTACAGCAATGTATTTACTTTCTTGTTATAGGGAGGTGGTGGCTTGGTGCCAATGTTACAAGTAACCCAGTTCTGCAGGTTAATGTTCTGGGGACATGAGTTTAAATCTCACTTGGCAGAAATTTGAATTCATTAAAATCTGAATTAAAAGTTAACCTTATGGTGACCACATAGAGACACGTCTGGTACACTAATGTCCTTTAGGGAAGAAAATTACCATCTCCGGTGGGTATGTAACTCCAGACTTCTCAGGAGTGTCTCTTAAATGCCTTTTCAATGTATCAGTCTCAAGCAATTCTTTCATTAGTATGATGACAATGTAAATATTGTCAAACCGAAGTCCTGTATATCTTGACATTATGTATTTGCTTTTGCTCTCTATGCCTCTCTTTCAAAAAGTAACAACCTCATTTCCTTTTTCAGAGCTTTAGCAATTTGTCCTCCTATTCTTATATTTTTGCTTCTCATTTTAAAGTTTTATAAATGAGTGCATGTTGCCTTTTTCATTTTCCCTACATAAATAAAGCATGCCCATTTTCTTTTGAGATCTATCTAAGCAATGTACTGACCCATTTGTCTTTCTGAAATTATTTTATAGTTAACCACGTCTTTTGCCATCTGAAAATATTTTCATTGGCTCTATTTCTATTTTCATTGTCTGGATAATGAGCTCTTACAAGAAATATCAGAGCAAATTGATAAAGGTGTACAGTGGATGCTGTGTATGTGCTTATTCAAGATGAGTACAATAAAGCATATAACTGAGTGAAGTGAACACATATGATAGTGAAGTGAACCAAGTAGAAAGGATAGTACATGATACATTTTGTGTTTGTGTTGTTGCAACAAGAATAAAAACTTGGCTGAAGGATAGCAAACAAAGTTGTAGTCACTCAATAATTTGAAGACTGTCAGAATGTTACATTCATAGTAATAAAAAGTGATCAAGCTGTATTGGATTGGAGTGTGGCAGGGAGCACCACTGTTTACGTCGCTTCATTTATTTTTTAAAAAGACTGATTTTAAACCCCTTTTACTGTCCAGTAGGTTAAAATTTGAAATCACTGGCTTCAGTCATCGTAGTAAAACAAAGTTTGTAATATCCAAGTACATAAGCAGTAATTAACAAAACCCCAAAGATAATATTATCTGGTCTGATTTAAGAGGTGGGTTTGAAGAATACAGATGGCTTGTTCACACCTATAATTATATTTCTCTATGCTATCAAAAGCCTATAATTGTCTAGTTGCAGACAGTTCCCTGGTGCTCTTAGTTTCTTTCACTTTCTATACCATGTTTGTCTGTTTCTGTACAAAGGCAGAAGTCACACAACACAAGGTTCTATTCCAACAAGTTTATTTGAAATTACAAGTTTTTGCTCTTCCATCAGGTGAATGAAAAGCTTGTGGTTTCAAATAAACCTGTTGGACTGTAACCTGGTGTCATGTGACTTCTGACTTTGTCCACCCCCATCCAACACCAACACTCCCACATTATGTTCCTGTACAATTAACTCATGGACCTTGAAGTTAACAATAACTTCAAAGTTATTGGTGGCATGGTTGCTTAGTGATTAGCACTGCTGCCTCACAGCACCAGGGTCCCAGGTTCGCTTCCAGCCTCAGGTGACTGTGTGGAGTTTGCACATTCTCCCTGTGTTTATGTGGGTTTCCTCCGGGTGCTCCAGTTTCCTTCCACAGTCCAAAGATGTGCAGGTTAGGTGAATAGTGATAGGTGCATCAGTCAGAGAGGGGTGGGTTACTCTTTGGAGGGTCGGTGTGAACTGGTTGGGCCAAAGGGCCTGTTTCCACACTGTAGGGAATCTAATCTAATGACTCAAGCTATAAGAAACTTCAGTCTCAACATCATCTTTTTGCACATTGCAAAGAGCACATAAAATGATACAAGAAATATAACAAAAATGTAATACTTCATTTCCATTCAATGCAGCTTGATCACTTTTGTCACTATGGATATTATTTTCTTCAAGATAGCAAGTGACCACGACTTTTTTCCTATCCTTCAGCCAAATGTTGGAGATCTGTCTGCTTCATTCACTTCAGTACCATATGTATTAATTTTATTCAAACACTCATAACACTGACTAATTTTTGTCAATTAATTACTTCATAGAGCATCGAATAGTTATTGTTATTTTTCTCCTCCTCAGTTTCAGGACACAATCAAACCAAGTGTCAACTAAAACTCACTTATTCAAAATCCACAATCTATGCTGTGGAAGGTGCTGAATTTTCTCTCTCATGCACCACGAATTACTGTAGGAACAGCTCCTCTGTACCAGAATTAAACTGGTGTAAGCAGACATCAACAGGTTGCACATTGTTACCTCAGCTGGAGGAATTTGTCAATCGGACCACATCCTACTCTCATTTTGGACCAGGCACAATGACCTCTGTCCTCCATATCTCCCCTGCTCACATGAACCACCATGGAGTCTATCAGTGTCAGGGCCAACTCCCTAGTTACCGTCCAGCTACTGTGATGGGCCACATGATAACAGTTTTGGTAAAAAGTAAGTATGAATAAAGAATAATTTTAAGCTTTTTCAAGTGTATAGTGTATAGTGTTTCAAAATTTCAAGACATGTCCAAGGCTCAATTTTCTGAACAAATTCCATTTAAGCTTTTGGTTATTGTTGCATTTTTCAACCAAGGATATATAGTACCATGCAAGCTTAAACATTTTCTAGTCAGTCATATCTGAAACTGCCAGGTATGCTGCATGCATTGGCTATGTAACCATCACAACAGAGCTGTACATGTTCAAGAGCTTTTCTGCAGCAGAGGAGCCTGTATCGCTCCATTTAAATGATAGCAGGTTGCAGCTAACTATGTGGCTTAATTTCCTGTAGTTTAATTTATAACTGGCATTCAGTTGACAGGATAGTTGTAGTACTATTGAATTTCCAAAGCTAGAGCATGATTAGTTATAGATGAGCCACACTTAACCAGAAAACATAGAAATCTGAAGTCAAACAGAAATGAGGAGGCAAATCTCGAAAGAGAGAACAAAGTTAACTTTGTATCTTTCTTCAGAACTGGAAGACGTTGGGGGTGGAATAGTTTGTTAGCGCTTCAGAAGCATCAAAAACAAAGGGGAAGGTCTATGTGATAAGGTCCAAGGCAGGAGATATAAAGTGACACAAAAACTCAGCAGGTCTGACAGCATCTGTGGGAAGAAAGTTAATGTTTCAAATCCGGTGAGTCTTCATCTGGACTGGACTCAGGATTCGAAACATTAGCTCTACTTTCTGCCTACTGATGCTGCCAGATCTGCTGAGTTTCGCCAGCAATTTCTGTTTTCATTTCAGATTTCTAGCATCCACAGTTGTCAATTGATTATTTTATAAAGTATCAAATAGTTATGGTTATTTTTCTCCTCCTCAGTTTCAGGACACAATCAAACCAGATGTCAACTAAAGCTCACTTATTCAAAATCCACAATCTATGCTGTGGAAGGTGTTGAATTTTCTCTCTCATGCACCACGAATTACTGTAGCATCCACAGTTCCTTGTTTTAATATAATGTTGAGACCTGACAAATGGAATACAATCACAGGGCAAAAATGTGACAGTAGTGGGCTAAACAAGGTAGAAAATCTTAAAGAGGTACAAATGAAAATAGCAGAATAATTATTTATAGCTGGTCAGTGATAAAATATGAACAGTTCCTTTGTATGCAATTGTTGATCACAATATTTTACTCAGGAAGATAGTAATGTATCTGATGAGGTACATTTTCATGTTTCTGTTGAGTCTCATTGAAGTGTAGGAGGGCAAGATTGGAGAGATCACAGTTAGAGTGCAATGGAAAAATGAAATTGACCGTCGGAAACTTTGGCTCATAACTGAACTAGACAGATGTGTTCAGCAAAATGCAATCTTTGCTTGTTCTCCTAACTGTGGAGGATACAGCACGTAAGCAGAGCTAAGCAGTGCATTACACCATACTGAAAGAATTACAATGAACTCACTTACCCCTGGAAGAAATGTTTGGAGCCTTGAACAGTGAGAGGAAAAGAGGTGAAAAGGCCAGGTTTGCATCTCCTGTGAGAAGATTCATTGAAAAGAGGTGTAGGAATGTTGGGAATGTGTAAAAGGTGGACCAGGATATTATGGTCCCTCAGAATGTTGGAAAGATAGAGGAAGATATAATTGGCGATGACGTTATGCCGTATGGAGCAAAGCTGTTGGAGGTTGATCTGTTAAGTGTGCACGCTGGTAGCTAGAAAGTATGGACAAAGGGAATTTGTCATAGTTCTGGGAAAAGAAGGGGCATTAAACAGACAAGATTGAGAGCCCAAACAATCAGTGTGGCAGAGAAATCTCACAATAGGAAAAAAGAAAACACATTGGAAGCACTGGCATTGAAGTTGGTACTGTCAGAAAAGATGTGTCAGCGACAGAAAATGAGAAAACGGAGAGTTGTGGGACTCAATCTGGTGAGTTTCTGAAGTCATCTGGAAAGGGGATGGAACAAAGACTGATTAAATTCCACAAATAACTGGGCATAGCTTTGAGAAATATGGGTTTGCACTATGTCATGTTATTTGGCACAAGAGTGGAATAATAAGTTCAATGAGGCAGAGGACTCTGATGGATGAGGACTTGGTGGACTTCCATCCAGGAAAAGAGCAGAGGGTACACAGGCCAATCTCAGGGAGGTGGAGGTGTAAAGCGATTGTTCGGTTTCTTGGTCTGAACCTTGCTATAAGGCTGATCCTCATATCTGCTGATGTTTAAGATGATGTTAACCTCACCCGATGTGTGACTTCAAGCACCTCTGAAACATTGCCATCTATCTCCTGTACATTTCCCCAGCACTGTTGAGACCTTATTCAATACATCTAGCATCTTGAAGTTTTTTGATCCAGTTTTCTCCTTCTGAGTTTTCTACATTATGTGCTGTAACTTACCAGATTTCCAGCACTGATCGCCATCAGCCTTGAAAATCTACACTGTCTTGTGCCCAAGCACAATTAAGAGATCCACATTCTCATGTTCAACAAGCTTTGCCCCACTAGACACCAGTGATACCCTTTAGTTCAACATTCCTGCATGTGTCCTAATCTCCTCATTCCCAGTATCAGTAACCATTCCTCCAGCCATACTCTCTATGTGTTATGGAACTGCATCCCAGAACTCTACACCTTGCTACCTTCCTTCACCTTCTGGAACCATTCGCTTTCCCAGAACTTCATTACCAGCCATCTTATATCCTCCCCTTTCCTCCCCTCTTTCCT
Source organism: Chiloscyllium punctatum (assembly GCF_047496795.1). Lineage (NCBI taxonomy): Eukaryota > Metazoa > Chordata > Chondrichthyes > Orectolobiformes > Hemiscylliidae > Chiloscyllium > Chiloscyllium punctatum. The sequence continues at coordinate 69,055,233 of NC_092762.1, forward strand.
GATAAGTACTCCAAGACAGTCCCTCTTTAAGAGGTACCCAACAGAAAGTGTTTCTTTAATGGTCAATCAATATTTTTTGGCTTGGAGAAAGATTCAGAGTGGAATTCACCAGCATTTGGTTTGGGGGCTATTGCTTTTCCTGATATATATAAATGATCTAGATCTGGCATGTGCAGGAAGCAATTTCAAAGTTTGCAGATGACTTGAAGCTTGGAAGAGTTTTGAACTGTGAGGAGAACAGTGCAGAACTCCAAAACAACATAAACAATTTGGTGGATTGGACAGATTGTTGGCAGATGAGTTTCAATGTAGAGACGTATGGAGTGATCCAACTTGGTAGGAAAAAAATTGGAAGGAATTATTAAATAGCGCTACCATTCTAAAGGGGATGCAAAGATCATTGAAGGTGGCAGGAGAAGTGGAGAGAGCAGGAGGTAATCATGCTGTATCCTCTGCTTTATTAATAGGGGCATGGAGTATAAGAACAAGGAGGTGATATGGAACTTGTGCAAGACACTGGTTAGACCTCAGCTAGAGTATTGTGTATGGTTCTAGATGCCCCATTTTCAGAATAATGTGAACACATTGGACAGAGTGCAGAAGCAAATCAGAAGAATGGTTCTAGGGATGAGGAATTTCAGTTATGAAGATCGATTGATGACATTGAGACTGTCCTCTTTGAAAAGAAGGAGGCTAAGAGTAGATTTGATGGAGTTTTCAACATCATGAGTGGGCAAGATTGAGTAGATAGGGAGGAACTGTTCCCACTTCTAAAAGGAACAAGGAAAGGGCATAAATTTAAAATTATTTGCAAAAGAAACAAAAGTGATTTAAGAAACTTCTTCTACACTCAATGAGTTGCTCGGGTATGGAATGCACTACCTGGAAACGTGGTGTAGATAGGTTCAACTAAGGTATTTAAGAGGGCAAGGATGGAGAAACAGCAGGACATTAGTACCAGGTATTGGTGCTTATTTGAAGAACTGGTGCTGACACAACAGACTGATTGCCCTCCATCTGTGTTGTAAGACTTCACTGCTTCTGACAGTCTCATACTGTCAGACACAAACATGCATCTCATTTAATCTTATGATCACAGTTTTATTTTTTAATCCTAAGAATTCAAGATGATTATTCCCAATTCCAAAATGAGAGGACAAAAAGGAGGCTTCCTAAGGCTTCACTGTACTGTGAAATTTGATGAAAATTTGAATAACATACTGAAAGTATTTTGGACAAAGGACAATGAAAACTGTAGCCAGTCAATGCAAATGAACAGCAACAGTATCCACAACAAATCAATGGAAAGAGATAGACATAATTTTACACTGATTCTTTCCAAACTTCGAAATGAAGATGCTGGAAATTATTACTGCTGTGCTGTTACATACTTGTCATCACAGATCATTGCAAGAGGCTCAATAAATGTGCAAATATATGGTGAGTTATGTTCATTTTATTCGAACTTTAAGGAGCTCATATTCTCCACATATTAATGTAACATTGCAATTAGTGTCTCAGCTATCTATGCTTTTAAATGTAATTTCAGTATTTGAAAATTATCACATCTTGTCTTATTAAGCATGAAATCTCTTCTCTGTGACCTTGAATTAGAATGTAGAAATATGTCACGTTTTCATTGAGGGCATTTTGTATTGAGTTTTGCAGTACAAAGCAATCTCTACAATATAGTTTTGAATGATGAAGAAGTAAATCTTATTACATGAAGGAAGTACAATAGTACCAGCTGCAGGAAGGTAACCATGAACAGTCAGCCTGGAAGAACAATTCACTGGGATTTGGTTTCATTGCCTGAAATCTAACCATTTCTGTTTATCCTCTTCCGGAAAATAGCTCAATCACATTAAGATCACAAAATGTTATCCATGATTTTGGCAGAATGGTGGCAATTCAAAAAAATGACTGGGCACAGTCTTAGGATAAGGGCCCAATCATTGAAGACTAAAATGAAGAGAACAGAATCCATTTAGAGTTGTGAATTCTCTAGCCTCTAGGATTAAGAATACTCTTATTAAACATGTTTAAGGCTAAGATAGACAGGTTTGTTTTGCCTCTCAGAGAATCAGCGGATTTTAGAGAGGGGGGTGGTGGACTGGAAAGTGGAATTGAACCCCAAGGACAGGCATGTTGATATCAAGTGGTGGAGCAAGTTAAGTCTCTACAAATTTACCTTTTCGTGATAATAATATGCAATACAATAAACACATTGCCCAATGCCCTATCTAAGTGACATTAGACAATCAGGGCGTTATGAATCTGTAAATAGCCCATCTAACTTGCTCCACCACTTGATATCAACATGCCTGTCCTTGGGCTTCAACTCCGCTTTCTCGATCTCATGAGGCCTGTGGGAGGCACTGTAGCCTTTGCCTTCAATGTCTATTTTGATGCAGTACAACAGGTTGAGATGCACGCGATACTTTCCAGGGCCTGAACCTCGTGACCAACTCCTTGTCAGTGTCCAGACCATTTACTCATGGCATTTGGCCACGTCCTCCTCATTTCTGAAGTATTCATTCATTTGCTCCTGTTCCTGGAATGGTTTCAGTCTTCCCAAAGCTCATTTCGAGAAACATATGACTTAGCATCAAACAGACACTACAGAAATGAACATTAGATTTGAAAAGTGGGTGTTATCAGTAAGCATACGAAATCATGAAATCAAAGAATTGTCTGAGGAAAACGAAGAAGGCCAGGATAGACCATTTCATAACTCCAAAGGTAATGCCAGTTGCAGGAAGAGAAACCATTACTGCCTAAGTATTGGTTGCATTCAGGCAAGTAGGAATGGAAGTATGCCATTGCTGTCCCATAAAAGCTGGACAATGGAGAAGAACAAAGTGTTCCTCTGTGTCAAACGTCAAGGGGAGACTGAGGACAGTAGGAATAATGGTACACAGTGGTCATTGCCATAAAAGGCTATGATAATGCAACTTTGTTGTTATCTGCCCGGTAGGATTTTATTTGTTATACGAGTAATAACACAACCAAAGATCTTCGAGGAGAAATGGCTGGGCAGTGCAAATGAGTTAATATTTGTTTTTGATAGAGAGAATTCACAAAGTACAACTTTGAAAGGGTGGGGCTCATGTCACAGGAAAAGAAACCAATACAAAGTGGAAATGGGATTGGGTGATACATTAGTGATTCGAGGTTGATTGAGGAGGGATTTAAGGAATAGTAGCCATGTCTCCATGCAAGAAAATAGAAAAAGAATTAGAATAAAAAGCTTGGAAAAGGGATGGGGAATGGTAGAGTAAATGCAGGGCATTAAGGAAACATATTACTGAGCATGATAAGAGATTGCACTCGCTTCTTACCTTACAGAGTCAGTCAGTTTGATGAAAGAGAAATGGGTGATCCTCCAAACACCTGCAAGAAGCTTACACTAGTTAGGACAAATTAGTTGACTTGATTGACACACATCCATCATGTTCAGTATTTACTCCCTTCACCGTCAATGCACAGTGACAGCAGTGTGTACCATCTACAAGATACTACACTGCAGCAACTTCCTCAGACAATACCTTCCAAACCTGTGACCTCTCTCACCCAGAATGACAGTGAGAGCAACTGCATGAGAATACCATCACCTGCAAGTTCCCCTCCAAGCCATGCAGCAACCCGACTTGGAACTAGACTGCTGTTGTGCCATAATCGCTGGAAATCAATCTCCTGAGGGTACCTCCACTCCAAGAACTGCAGCAGTTCAAGAAGATAGCTCACCACCACCTTGTCCAGGGATGGACAATATCACATTTCGTGAATTATTTAAAAACGTAACTTGTTTGTGTAGCTTCCAAACTTAAAATATGCTGTATATGGAGGTGAAAATAACACTGAGCACTTGTATAAAACTTTAGTGAGGATAAAACTGGACTACTGGGTGCAGTTCTGGTCGCAACGTTATAGGAAGAATGAGGTTGCACCAGAGAGGATACAGAGAAGATTAACCAGAATGCTGCCTAGCTAAGTGGTTTGAGCTGTGAAGAAAGATTGGATAGTCTAGGGTAATTTCTTTGGATGAACAAAGGTTGAGAGGGAACCTGATCAAGGTGTATAAGATTATGAGCGATATAGATGGCAAGTCCTTTAGCTATTGGTGAAGGGGTCAATAAGCAGGAGGTATCAATTCAAGGTAAGAGGTCAAAGGCAACAAAGAGGGCTAATGAGAGTTTTTCAACCAGAAGGCGGTGGGAGTCTGGAGCTCACTGGCTGAAAGAGTATTTGAATCAGAAACTCTGGTAATATTTAAGCAGTATCTCGATATTTAGTTGATTTGTCATAGCCTCCAGGGCTATGAGCTACAAGCTAAAATATGGGATTGGTGTGGTCAGATCTTTGTTCACTAATGTTAACAGGATAGGCCTAATTGAGTTGAAAGTTGGGATTCCTCTGATGTTCAAAATTTTAAAAATTCTCGTCATTAATGTTTCATCATTACGGTTTTCTAATTTTTTCAGCATTCAACCAAACCCTGTTGAACACTTCTCTGCTCATTGCCTGCAAAGCTGTTGTCTTGATGATTGTTGTGGCAGTTGGGTTTGCAAACAGAAATGGTAAGCATTACCGCCATCAAAGGGACGGCCAGTAATTGTGTTGTTTATGAAGCACGACACTCCCTGTCTGTAGTTTTTTTTTAAAACCAGAGGATGTTCAAAAAAACTTCACAGCTGTGTAATGTAAGGAACGATCGCAGTCAATGCATGTAGAGCAAGAACCCCCAAAGAACAAATTCATTTTTTAAAAAATTCTTAGCTCAAAATCTACTGACTCAATTTATAAAACTTGGACAGATCCAAGGCTGACAATTATGCAAACTAGACTGAAGTTTTTTTTTAATCCATTTATTGTGGCGATCTTTTTCTCAGTCTGTTCGCATATTTGAAATGTTCATTGAGAGACATCTGTCTAAGTTATAGCTGGGGTCCACAACCATATCAACATGACATTTTTAAAATGTCAAATCATTGTCACCTGCAGCAACAATGCTTTAACTCTCTGAAGAGGCAGCTTGTTTGTCAGATTAAGAAAAAGATTTGATTCACGTACTTCTGCTGTGTCTTTTGATACGTGAAGGGGGATGCAGGACATGCTAATGTCCATTTCAATGCCTTGCTTTTTCTGGAACATGTTGCCAATCTATTGCCAGAGGCTTTAGCTTGAAGGGGGAGGCCACTCCACAACAGACTTGCCTGACCAGGAGACTTTTCCGCTTTTACTGCCTGCCGTAAACTAATCAAAATGATTTTCGGGATGATATTCTGCGTGTTTAGCTACCCTATGAACATACTTTCCTGGCCATCAAGTCCATGAGTGAGATTTGAAACTAGATCATTTGGCTCAGAGGCAATCAATGCTCCTGAAATAGAGTTCAGACATTTATAGAGATTACTATGCCTCTAGTAATAGGGATTACTATCATATGTTGAACAAAGGTAAAATGTTGTGACTGAGCAAATAGTCAATTATATTTTCTACCTGTCCCATGTCAGCATAACACCAGCGCACCCAAGAAGTACACTGTCAGAGTTTATAAGGTCTACCTTGTTACACTCATGAGGCATTTAATTTTATTTTGAAGGTTTCATTGCCTTTTATTTGTGCAGAACTCAGCTCTGAGCTGTGAGCCGACTGAAGTTGGGAAATTAATTCTTTCAAATCTTGTTTGCGCTCAATGACCTAAATCTGGAAATACTGACAGAGTATGTAGAGCAGGAAGTGGTGCACATGTTTTCCTATTCAGACAGCTACAGAATACATTTTAAACAGCAGGCATCACCATTTTAAAAAGAAATCTGAAATGCACAGGACTCTTAGACAGTAAATCACGTGATTTATTCTATTTTGTAGGATCCCATTTATGATGACTACAGAGACAGTGACAGTACAATTAGATTACATTAAATTGTGGACAGTCTTAATTTGTGCATACTGAATGCACAAACACATATTCACCCACATATGGTTTCTGATTACTTTTCACCCAGATTATGTAGTCTCTGTTACATAGAACTGACAATTATTGTGCGTGCATGCTAATGAATACATTTTTTTGAGTTCTACTTTTAAAAAAACATCGTAAGAAACTAATATATTGCATTGCCTGATATCTCAAAATCTTGCACCAAATAGGGAAAAGTGAACAAAATGTTTTCATTTGTTTCAGACAGTGGCAGAAATCTGAAGACAGAACAATGTAATGAAGAAGAAAATAAATGAAAAGCTTATCAATGAGAAATGCTGCACTTCGCGTGGATCTCAACTTGGAATCATAGAAATAAATTGCTTCACACATCCACTTTAGTAATGGTGTGTCTTGACTTATAAATCATGTTTTGGCTATTATTAAAATATTTTTAAAAAGGTCAGTATTTCATGTGATAAACACAGATGATGGAAGTCAGGGAGTATAACATGTCGCCAATCTGCTCCATTTTCCACCTTTGCCACAAATTAGCATGAGTCTCAGTACATGGGTATCATGAATAAGTTTCCAGGAGAAAAATGCAGCAAAAAGAGAAATACCTCTCTAATTATTAATCTGCATTTTCAGTGAATAATAACACAGTATAAACAGGCATATATACATTTTGTTTTATTAACAGATTGTAGCCATTTGCTGTCGTGCCAAATGACAACAGCCCACAAATCATTTCTATTTTTGGAGTGACTTGGAGACCACTGTGTCGTGATGTTTCATTAATAGTGAAGCAGTGTACAGGAGTTAAGCCATGGCTCAGTTGGTGGTGCCCTTCCTTGAGTCAAAATGCAATGGATCTTAAAAATTCAATGTTGGAAATTACTTTAAGCTCCCCCCAATACAGTCTTTGGCAGGGAAAAGAGGATTCTCATAATGGGCTTAGTTAATATGTCAACTAGTCAATAGTATTATTTTTAATCAGCCTGTTTGGACATGTGATGGTTATATGAATAGGAAGGGTTAGTGCTGGCAAATGGGACGAGATTAGGTCAGAATATCTGGTCGGCATGGACAAGTTGGACTGAAGGGTCTGTTTCTGCACTGTACATCTCTGTGACTCTATAACTCTATGCTTTTGGTATGTCTCCTTGGCAGGTGGGACATGAACCCAGGTGTTCCAGTCCAGATTAGGGGCACTACAACTGCTCCACAGAGTCAATGCAACTTCTACCTATTGTTAAAGTGCAATAAATTATATTTTGTTAAGACCATTATTTCTTCTTATGGTTCATCCTTGAGTACTATTAACCAAATGGGCCATGGACTCAGTACAAAGTGGAAGATTGAGGGTGTTGTGGTGTAGTCTTAGTGTGAAAATGATTTTTCTCACTTCGTATTTACTTCTTTTGCAAAACACATGGAAATTGTATCTGCTGATTTTTGATCCTTTTACAAGTGGAAACAGTTTCTCTGTCTACTGCGCCCAGAACACTCATAATTTCAAAAATTTCTATTAAGTTTCCCCTCAGCTTCCTCATCCTCAAGGGCAACAGTCCCAATTTCTCCAATCTATTCTCATTATTGAAGTTTTTCACCCTGGGGCCAGTCTTGTAAGCCTATTCTACCCACTCACCAATACATTCATATCCTTCCTAAAGTGTGGCTCCCAAAACTGGGCACAATCTTTCAGGTGAGATCTAACTGGTGCCTTTTATAGGTTCTGCATAATCTTATATGCCACGCCTGTATTAATGAAGCCTAGAAAGTTTTTTTAAAATAGTTTTGTGTACTTATCCCATCATCTTTAATAACTTATGCACATATACACCTATTTCTGCTCCTGCACACACTTAGGAATAATACTCTATATTTATCCTGTTTCTTCATGTTTGTTGTATTGTCTCACACCTAAACTTCATCTGCCACCTATCTGCACACCATCAACTTGTCAATGTTGATTTGATACATCAATGCCAGAAATCTGAAGCAAAAACAGAGAAACTCAGCAAATCTGGCAGTATCTGTGGAGAGAGAAGCAGAGTTAACATTTCAAGTCCAATATGACTCTTCTCCAAAACATATCCACTACAAACCTTTCTCCATATCAAAAAACAACCATTAACACTATTCTGGGTGTTAGGGACATGATGACCTAGTGGTATTATCACTGGACTGTTACTCCAGAGACCCAGGTTACGTTCCTGGGACCCATGTTCAAATCCTGCTATGGTGGAATTTGAATTCAATAAAAATTTGGAATCAAGTCTCTAATGATGACTGAGAATCCATTGCTGATTGTCAGCAAAAAAAAAATTGTTCATTAATGTGCAGGTACACAAGGAAACTGCCATCCTTACCTATTTCTGATGAAGGCCTTTTGCCCGAAATGTCGATTTTCCTGCTCCTCGGATGCTGTCTGACTGGCTGTGCTTCTCCAGCACCACACTCTTGACTCTGATCTGCAGTGCTCACTTTCACCTGTCATCCTTACCTAGTCTGACCTACGTGTGGCTCCAGACCCACAGCAACGTGGTTGACTCTTAACTGCGCTCTGGGGATGGGCAATAAATACTGATGCAGCCAGTGATGTCCTCAACTCATGAATGAATAACAAAAAAGCTCTGAAGTTGAGTTGAACCAGTGGAACCTGAAGTGAGGGTATGTGAGAAATTTACTGTTGAGTAATTGCTGCATGATAGTACTTTAAAAGATACCCTTCTTGCAGGTACCAGGCCTATTAAAATAACCTAACTACAGAAATACAGGCTGCTTTGATTTGGCAGATGGAATTTCAGATACCAGGATAAGAAGGGGAAAAGGACAATTAGTCATAGGTTTTTTTGCCTGAATTGTATTACTGCACTGAATTATCAACAAGGAATTGCGATTGTAAAAGAGGACAACCCTGAGTATTCTTTTCCACTCAGGGTATTGCTGACCCAGTGCCACTTGATAGCAATATCAATGAAACCTCCATTCACTTTGTTAGCAATCAAGAATGGACTGAATATCGAGAAAACCTTTCTTTAAAGATTAATCAAGTAACAGTTGGACTGAAAACAATGAATAAAATTCAGGAGTCAAGTAGTTAATTGACTAATTTTCAATTTTCCAGTCAGTGAGCAATTTCTTGGAAAAAAGTCTGAAAGTGGAGCAAACAAGTTCAGATTTAACTGAGAGATGGTACAAACTATATAGGTCAAGGCACACTGGCTATCGAGTATGTAATGATGATAGAGATAAAATATATAGTCGACACTGAGGAGTTGGACTGCAAAGTGAGAATGAATGTGTTAGTGGTTAAGAAACTATGCTTCTGACCAACCACCAACTAATGCCCATCAGATGCTGAAGTTATAAAAAGTTTGAAAGTACAGAGATCACAACGCAAAAATGACAGATAAACAGACCAAAATTATCTTTGTAACCACATTGTTTCATTTCCCTTCCCCCCATCCAAACCATCATGCGTCATAGTATATTATTATTTAAAAAGAGAATTTGCGCATCTCCTACAGTACCCCTCAGTAAGATGGAGTGGATCAGAAATATTGAAGATTCAGTCAATGGCTAAAGGATGAATTGATCTCAGTTAGGATACGGTTGGAATTATTCTCTTTCCCACTTACTGCTTGGGCCCGTTGCTGCTCACAAGACCTCATAGATAAAGTATAGAAACTTGGGTGAGATTTTTGGGAGGATTGTTTCTAATGTAGTTGTACCAAGTGTGAGCCATGATCTTAGGCAGCTAGTTGAAGGAAGTAAGTAGTAAAACTACAACTGAGTTGTTCAGGTTATAAGCTCTGTGCCTCTGCTTTGGTGAGTCTTCATTAGAGCTTCCAGCATCCAGATCTGAAGTTAGGGTTCTTAATTTAGTAGGTGACATGATGATGTGTAGTTATTGAGTGTATATCTCTAGTATTGACTGGCTATGTTTTGTTGATAACTGTATAAAGGGATGTACTTTTTAAAAGTTAATCCTAATGTTCATAAGACTCTGAAAACTGATCTTAAATGAAGGATCGAGCACACAAGTGCAGCAGGTGTTGAGGAAGGCTAATGGCATGTTGGCCCTTATTTCAAGGGAGTTGGAGTATAAGAGTAGGGAAGTCTTACTACAACTGAACAAGGTGAGACCACATCTCGAGTACTGTGAGCAATTTTGGTCCCCTTCTTTTAAAAAAAATTCATTTCATTGGAGGCATTTCAGAGAAGGTTCACTCGGATAATCCCTGGACGGGAGGGATTTCTCTTATGAGCAAAGACAAAAACGGTTCGCATGCTACTCACTGAAATTTCAAAGAATGAGAGGTGATCTCACTGAAACATATAGGGTTTTTACGGGGCTTGACAGGGTAAATGCTAAGAGGATGTTTCACCTCATGGGAGACTCCATGACCAGGGGCCACAGTCTCAATTATAGAGTGCTTATATAAGAGTGACATGAAGAGGAATTTCTTCTCTCTGAGGGTTGAGTGTCTTTGGAACTCCTTGTCACAGGGAGCTGTGGGAGTAGAGTGCTCAAGGAAAAGGCAAGGAAATGGTTGTCAGATCTGTCATGATACTAGTGAAAAGCAGAGCAGCCTTGAGGGGCCAAATAGTCTATTTTTGTTCCCATTTCCTATGGTTTTATGGTCTAAGGATTTGTTTGCATTTTCTTAGAATGTGTCTCAAAGCAGAGTCTTTGTATACCTGGATTTTTTAAACAAGGTGTCTCTTATTTATTTAAAATTATGCTTTATTTTCTGAACTGAACTGTATGAAGTTTCTTGGTAGGTAAGGGAACATCAATGCTTATGATCAATGACCAACTCACAAAGGAGAACACAGAGTCTAAAGCTTTTACTAAATATTTGTATAGAAACTTAGAACTCAGAAATAAAATCAAAAGTAGAGAACTAGATAATTTATATTAAATTATATCATATTTGATTGTTTTAAGATTTACACTGAGTGATATGGATGATGAGGCCAAAATCTGAGGAGACAGCATCTTAGAGGAGATGTCAAACTATGACCTCCAAGATCTCAGTGATGTTCCTGACAGTGTCTTTTGGGTCAGGAGAGGTTTCCTAATCTTAAATTATTAAAGCAGGTACTTATGATACTGGGGCACATCTCAAGTGCCTGCAAAGATGAATGCTCTGCAAACTGTGGCTTTGGATGGCATGTTGGGAGGTGACCACAAAATGGTCTTGTTAGGGACCAGGCTAGACCACCTCAAAACTTTTCAAGAAGGTAGCTCAGGCCCTAATGTTTCTAGTTGTTTTAAGCAGCTGTAAAGTGGATATTCCAGGAGTAGTGCAGCAGGCCCAACCACTCAGTCTTAAACAAAACAGCATTTATCCACAACCAAACAAAAACCAAATTTAGAATAACGTAACTATTTAAAAACTCAATCGACTCTATCACAACTAAATTGTGCTGTTCTAAATATTTGCAACATCCCCGTAAACACTTCTTGACAAAAAAGGTAAAATCAAACACAAGCACTTACAGGAAGATGTCAGAGAGGGAGAGGAAGGATCAGCATGGAGCTGTTTCTTTGACCAGCAGCCTCAGAACCTGACCAGCAGCTGCAATAACAGCTTGCTAAAACCAAACCAAACCAGAAAAAAGCTGAACGTGAAGAGCTAGCCTATCTGTTTTCATTGTATAAGTGTTTTTTAAAACTTAAAAGTTTCTTCAAGTAGAGAAACCCAGACATATCTGGACCCATGCCTTTATAACCCCTCTGAAAAAAAAACAAGGACAACATAACCTTTTTAAAGGAGCAGCATCAACACAGTCTCCTGTCAGGTCACATCCTTGGTCCACAGCTCCAGATGGGTTTGACTCCTGCCAGTGGATGGTCTGCAACACCAAAGTTCCACCCTGAGTGTTGGCCAGCAATAACTTGCCTGCTGTAGAAACTCTAAGCTGGAAGTTCACTTGCCCACCCTGTCACTACATTGTTGGCCATGCTTGGATTGGGTGGTGATTTCTCTCCACCTCAGCCCATCAGAAATGTTTTGGCAGCAGGCTGAAACTCAACCTCTACTGGCTTAATTGGCCTCTCCCTGCACCCCCTCTTTCCACCACACTCCCGGTGGAAATGCAACAGCTGCCACCCAGAAGAACTAGCCCCATTCACAAAATCTCAATTTTTACATCTTTCTTTTAATGGCTGTTAAATCATGCAGATATTCCTGTGGAGCAGCTAAAGCAGTGACCCTTGATTGAAGTGATAGTTATTCACATTATACTTCTTTAATGGAGACTTTGCATTATGCTTGAATGAAAAGATATTTATTCTTTTTGTAGGCAATCATTTTGTGAGATATAAGTAAAATAAACAAAACTAGACTTCAATGTAAACTCATTTTATTTTTGTTCATTTTGTCACTATATAAAATATGTAGCCATCCACAAATTCAGTGATTAGTACAAAGCTTCTTTAATTTGGGAGGTTATGGCCCAACAAATTTGCCTTTTGTTTGGCATGTCGCATGTTCCCCATACTGTTGGGTTTTGGGTCTGACAACTTAGGGGAGTGGTGAATGAGTGAGGTGGGACAAGCTTCCAGTGTATGAGAACTCCTCTGGTGGTATGAAGGGTTCTGTGCAGATGCCTGATGAACATTCAGGTTTGGGAGATGAATTCCATAGTGAGATTCTGGCAGGAAGAAATTTGCTAAAGCTACATGATGCTGAATTTGATCAGGCAGAGACACACTATATTGTTGCTGAGTGGAATATTCTGGGATCTGAATGTTGATGCTTTCATCAAATAGTCCAAGCTTTGCAACAGGACCTGCAGGAAATATTATTTAGTGGAGAAGATCATTTTTAATAATACAAACAGTTGAAGTACAGGCAATTAAAATATTCCCTCCTCAGATAAAGCATAGAGGTTAATGCAGAACCAATCTCTATAATTCTTAAAATAGTCATGTGAGGAAAGTTTCAAATGAAAGGCACATGTTTCGACAGTATTAGTTATGGAATAATTGAGAGAATAAAGGAATAATTCCACTCTTCTCTTGCAGACCTCTTTGCAACTAAAGGTGTAGAAGTCTCCTAAATGGAAAGAAGAAAACAAATATATCCAGAGCTCCCACTTCTGGTATTTAGTGAAAAATGCATACAAATTTTGGTTTGAGATAGGTTCAATCTACCAACATGATCCATTCACATTTCATATAATATAAAGTTTGTTGAACTGGTTAGTGTCAAATGATAATATCACCTTGCTAGATTTTTAAGCTTGTGCATTCCATACATTTGAGTGAAATTTAAATTCAATTTAAATTTCATCAATTTTTCATGCAAATGTATGTAATGATAACCAACATAGCAGGGCAGAAGCCTATGTCCAATCTGTGTTGGTGTTCGAGCCACTTGAAGTCTTGAAGCCTTCCTTTTGGGTGATCCTGGAAGCTGTTTGCAATGAGATTTAAGAGTCTACCCCCTTGTCAGACGAGCTTCATGTTACAAGGCTGCCATTAAATTTAGGAACCAAATTGAACTGAACTTTACCTGGTTTAAACAGAAGTGCATGTATTTATTTCAATATTTCCAGACAAAACTTGCATGTGGCCTCTTGAGGTTTTTTTTAAAGGAAGGATATCAGATATTAGAGATAGCAAACAAAAATAACATAATGAAAGGAGTCCAACGAGTATTGGGTCATCCTTAACCTAGGTTACATACAGCTTTTGTAGTCATCTCAGGTTTGGCATATTGTTTTCTAAGTACAGTATGCATTCATGGAGTTTTCCACACATTCAACAGAAATTTTTTAGTGACATTGAGGTTGAGATCTTTCGTCATCACTCATGTACGCTGTGTAATTTCCATTTGTTTGTGATAGCAGATTTATGGCAAGCTGGAGGGTGAGGTCATACCCCTCCTGGATCTCAAAAGGATTTTTGTGAATTCAAATACCATGAACTGGGCAGGACTAACAGCATGACCGTTCATCACTGACCAACCTCAGCAAGATAGCCAAAAACAACCATGTGGCATCTCACCTACAGATTTAGGATGCCCAATATGTTTTAAGGCAGCTCAATGCCTGATGAATAATCTGACTTCATTTTGGTAGGAGATTTTTCAGGCACCTTTGCAGCACAGGTTGATAAACCCCAAAATTGAGTCTTGTTGTGTTCATTTCATACCCACAAAATAGGCCAATTCCTACACAAATAAACCTCACAAACCTAAAATTGTTAACAGCAGATTCAATCCAACTTCATCTCTTTTGGCTCATATGTTCCCTTTCTTGACAATTGTGATTTATTGCCAGCTTTCTATAAAGGTATTGGACAACACATAACAGCAAAAGCCATAAAACAGTCGAGCAAAAGTCCAATTGTATCATCGATGGTCACAGGTGAGGTGCCGGAAAGCTGGAGGTTGGTTAACATGGTGCCACTGTTTAAGAAAGGTGGTAAGGACAAGCCAGGGCACTATAGACCGGTGAGCCTAACGTTGGTGATGGGCAAGTTGTTGGAGGGAATCCTGAGGGACAGGATATACATATATTTGGAAAGGCAAGGACTGATTCGGGATAGTCAACATAGCTTTGTGCATGAGAAAGCATGTTTCACAAACATGATTGAGTTTTTTGAAGTAGTAACAAAAAGAGGATTGATGAGGGCAGCGTGGTAGATGTGATCTATGTGGACTTCAGTAAGGCGTTTGATAAGGTTTCCCATGGAAGACTGGTTAGCGAGGTTATATCTCATGGAATACAGGGAGAACTAGCCATTTGGATACAGAACTAGCTCAAAGGTAGAAGACAGAAGGTGGTGAGAGGGTTTTTTTCAGACCGGAGGTTGTTTTTCAGGTTGGAGGCCTGTGACCAGTGGAGTGCCACAAGAATCGGTGCTGGGTCCACTACTTTTTGTCATTTATATAAGTGATTTGGATATGAGCATAAGAGGTACAGTTAGTAAGTTTGCAGATGACACCAAAATTGGAGGTGTAGTGGACAACAAAGAGGGTTACCTCAGATTACAACAGGATCTGGACCAGATGGGCCAGTGGACTGAAAAGTGGCAGATGGAGTTTAATTCAGATAAATGTGAAGTGCTGCATTTTGGGAAAGCAAATTTTAGCAGGACTTATACACTTAATGGTAAGGTCCTAGGGAGTGTTGCTGAACAAAGAACCTTGGAGTGCAGATTCATAGCTCCTTGAAAGTGGAATCACAGGTAAATAGGATAGTGAAGGTGGCATTTGGTATACTTTCCTTTATTGGTCAGAATATTGAGTACAGGAGTGGGGAGGTCATGTTGCAGCTGTACAGCACATTGGTTAGGCCACTTTAGGAATATTGCGTGCAGTTCTGGTCTCCCTCCTATCGGAAGGACATTTTGAAACTTGAAAGGGTTCAGAAAAAGATTTACAAGGATGTTGCAAACGTTGAAGGATTTGAGCTATAGGGAGAGGTTGGATATGTTGGGTTGTTTTCCTTGGAGCAGAGGTTGAGGGGTGACCTTATAGAGGTTTATGAAATCATGAGGGACATGGATAGGATAAATAGACAAAAACTTTTCCCTGGGGTGGGGCAGTTCAGAACTAGAGGGCGTAGATTTCAGGTGAGAGGGGCAAGATATAAAAGAAACCTAAGGGGCAACCTTTTCACGCAAAGGGTGGTGCATGTATGGAATGGGCTGCCAGAGGAAGTGGTGGAGGCTGGTACAATTGCAGCATTTAAAAGGCATCTGGATGGGTATATGAATAGGAAGGGTTTGGAGGGATATGGGCCAGGTTCTGGCAGGTGAGACTAGATTGGGTTGGGATATCTGGTCAGCTTGGATGAGTTGGATCTGTTTCTGTGCTGTACATCTCTATGACTCTAACTGAAACTCATGATAACATATGGACCAAGCGCTGGAAAATGGCTTTCTGTCTGGCACAGAAACAATGGGCCAAAGGGCCTCTTTCCAAGCTGTACAAACTCTATAACTCCATGAAGAAAGACTCCTGTGTACAGAAATTTAATGCTCTACATAGTTACGGATCATACACAAAGAACTTTGCTGAAGAGAATCTGAAACCAGGCTTCTTACCCATATTTGTTGTAACAATATGCTTTACTGGTTTTTCTCTGCTGGACATATCTGCAGTCAAAGATGTCGGTCTAATTACAGATGTTGATGGGCTACCAATAGAGTGACAGAATTCCAAGTCTTTTTGCTGAATGTGACGTTTTTCTTTTTCCAATTTGAGGTTTCTTTCGCTTCTGTCAACTTTCTTCATCCATTGACTATCGTCTATCAGAAACTCATCCCTCTCTGAATTGCGTTGGTGCTTGCGAAACTTGGCTCGTCTATTTTTGAACCATACCTAAATTAGGTGAGCAATTAGTATTTCTGTTTAAAAGACAGACATTTTCAATAGAAAATTTCTAAGTTTCCAATAGTTGTTTTAGATCTGTGAAGCGCGTTTGTAAAATTCAGAAACAGTCACAAATCATTGAACTCCTTGGTGGTTTAGGGGGAGAAAAAATCAGCTCCTTTTTCGAGGACTCAGTTAGGGCAGAATTTACTGCAGTAGTAAATAGTCTACTGCTTTGGAGCAGGGCTTTAAACACAAATAGCTTGTTTCTTCATGTTCAGTGGAGTCTGTTTTGATTAAGTTCTTCAGACCTGGATTTGCTTGAACATTACTGCCTGAACCCTCATCAATTCTTTTTATTCCTCTTGTTCAAACTTTACTTGTGTCTCATTGTCAGCCTCCAAAGCTCCACAATTCCACTTATCGAAACTCTTCTGGGTAGTTGACCACTGTCAGGACCTGGGCTACACATACAAAAAACTATCCTTCTGTGTATTACCAATCATTAAGTCCATGAGATGGATATTTTTATGTCACCAATCTAAAGGGGTTTATAACCAAGTAAATAATGTAAATAATGGCATTAGGAGATGCATTTTGTATAGCAGATAGTGATCACAGAAATGTTTCAAAAACTTTCAGTCTCTTTCCAAACAGTACAGATGGCTTTTCAGAAAGTCACAAGCACAGATCACGATTTCTCTAAACGTAGCAGATCTCAGGCAATAAATAACAATTCTTATGGATAAATCCAATTACACAAATTTAGGATGACTGCTTTATGGTGACCAAAAAGATGTGAAATGTCACTTTAATTAAATATGATTCAGAGGCTTTTACCAATTTTTAATCCATTACAATTTTTATCCAATACAATCTGTCTGTCGAGTTCACTGATGTAAAGTGACAAAATTGTCAAGTTCCATTTTTCCAGTACTCGGGTTGTCTACTTTTTTTTTTGTTTCTGTTTTAGGGATCAGATTTAGTCCATTTTTCCGGAGAAGTGCAATGTGTAATAATATTCTTTAAAGTGTGAGTTCAGGTGACACTCTAGCAACTGGCTTGGAGTAGTATTCCTGATGAAGGGCTTTTGCCCGAAACATCGATTTTCCTGCTCCTTGGATGCTGCCTGACCTGCTGTGCTTTTTCAGCACCACTGATTTAAACTCCGGTTTCCAGCATCTGCAATCCTCACTTTTGCCTTGGAGTAGACAGGGTCAACATTTTAAGGCATTAAATTTATAAGTAATTAAACCTGAAAAATTACTGCAGTGCCCTATGATGTGGAGGAGCTGGTGTTGGACTGGGGTGGACAACACCAAGTAATGGTCCAACATGTTGGTTTGGAAGTACTAGCTTTCGGAGTGCTGCTCCTTCATCAGGTAGCAGTGGAGCAGGACCATAAGACACAGATTTATAACAAAAGATTACAGTACCATGCAACTGAAATGATAGATTGCTCTTAAGTCTTTCATCTTTTAGAATGGGTTGCAGATTTCAGTTCATTAATATCTAAATCGCAGAACTTCTTTGAAGTCAAATTCTCAAAATAACCAAAGGTTTTATTTTTAAAGAAAGGTGTCATCTCTGTTCTAACAATGCATTAAAGGTGCAAGGTTCGAGTCTGTCTGTATCCCAATCTTGAGTCATACTGGTTCTATTTCCAATGTGGAATTTATAAAATATTACATGGATTGACTGCATGCATTAACTGCCTGCAGATTGTGCACTTTTTGAGCAAAATAGAATGTATCTGCAAAAATGTAAATTCACCCCATAGACATATGTGTGCATGCATGAGAGAGAAAGAGAGTGTCTGCATGTGAGTGTGAATGCGTGTGCGAGAGTGCGAGAGTGCCCTATAGTGTAACATGAACCCAAGGTCCTTGTTGAGGCCATCCTCATGGCTATTGAATTTGGCTATCAACCTCTGCTCGGCCAGATTTTTTCACTCAACTCTCGCACATCCAACAATGGATCTCCCCACCTACTTGCTCATAATTTTGAATAATCTTAACAAATTTCCAATCCACCTTCTCCTTTCCAAGGAGACCAACATAAATTTTTCATTTTAAACTATGTAATTGAAGGATGTTATCCCTGGGATCATTCTAACAAATATTTTCAAGTGCCTTTATATTCTTCCTATAATATAATGCCCAAAGTTGGATACATAGGGTTGAATTGTTCCAGCCACTGAACAATGTGGGCAATGGCAAGTCAGTTAGGAAAATACGACAAGATTGGAAAAAGTAGATTTTCTAAAGAAAAAAGAATCTGATTTTTCAAGTTTTGAATGGTGAGATGAGAATTAGTGAGCAGTGGCAGGCCTACTTGCACGTATTTATATTTTATTTCCTAATTTCACCTCAATTATATTGAATTACCTATTCTCCCACATGTCAGGGAGAAACTAGGTAATGACAGTTCCTGACATGAGAGCCTCAACAGGTACCTGGTGACTGCAGCGCACTCACTGCCTACTTCTGTAGGCCTCCAACTTGGCAATCATTCCCTCTGAGGTTCCCCCCCCCCCCCCCCCCCCCACCGGCATTCAATGCCCACAGCCTCTTCCTCCACACCACCCTCCCAGCCATGGAGGTTGGCATTGGATACACATCAGCCTCACCACATCATTTCAGACTAACTTGGAATACAGTTCATTATTTCAATCCTGCATGTTAGTGGTGGTGGTGTTGGGGTGGGGGGGGGGCCGTGGGGAGGTAGGGGGTGGGGGCAGGAGTTTGGAGGGGGATGGGGGTTAAGGGGGCTGGTGGACAAGATTGAAACTGGCAAATGTTTTTGTCCAACAATGGCCAGTTTCAGTAAATGGGCAAAGTTGTACTCAGTTGAACAATCATCCATTCAGCAGATTGGCCCACAGCAACGATAGCAAGCAGACTGTAGTCTGACCTCTGAACATACCTGAATTCTTGCCTCTGGAAGGTCGACATACATTGCAAGCCTCTCCCTCATCTCCACGTCAGGGTAGTGTGTTTTCTGAAAAGCTTGCTCCAATGCTTCCAGCTGTTCAGTTGTAAAGGCTGTTCTACTCCGTCTCTGTTTCTGACGACAACTGCCATATCTTGCTTCTAGGATTATTTCTTCAAAATATTAATAAATGTCAAAATACTAATAATTAAGTAAAATAAGTCTGAAGTATTCAGTGTCTTTCTGAGGAAGTTTGACACTGTTTTACATTTTTGTGTAAAGAACAAGGATAATGGATTTTTTTTTAATTAAAAAGAGAGTTGTTATCAGAATGTGGATAACACTGGTTATGACTGCCTTGCCTTAACTGACACATGTAGGAGAGAGTAGTCTACCTTCTAAGAATCATTTTCCTTTATGCTCAAGTAGCTTCCAGGCTACTGCAAATCTCATTAAAACTCATCAATTTTGTGTGAACTAAAATTTGGCCAGATCTGACAAGAATGGCCGCCTTTTCCTTTGAGAAGGTTCTTGGTGAACCTGATGAGTTTTACAAGCTACATGATAACAATTATGGTGCAAGCCCAAATTTACCCAATTTGATCAATTAAATTGAGAGATTGCTAACAGTAGAACTCAAAACCTCTATATTCCTAACACATCACCATACTCATTACCTTATGATAATTAATATGACAGTTGTGAAGTGAAACTTCTTCATCCAGGGTGGGGTGAAGATGTGAAATTATCTGCCTCAGAAAGTGGTTGAGGCCAAAACATTGAATTTTCAAAAAAAAGGGGACAGAAATAGTTCTTAGGGCTAAAGAATATGGGGAGAAAGCAGGAACAGGATACTGAGCTGGATGATCAGCTATGATCATATTGAATGGTGGAGCAGGCACAAAGGCCTACTCCTGTTCCTAGATGTTTTTGACAGAGCATTGATGAGAGCAGAGCAGTAGATGTGATCTATATGGACTTCTGTAAGATGTTTGACAAGGTTCCCCATGGAAGACTGGTTAGCAAGGTTAGATCTCATGGAATACAGGGAGAACTAGCCATTTGGATACAGAACTGGCTCAAAAGGTAGAAGACAGAGGGTGGTGGTAGAGGGTTGTTTTTCAGACTGGAGGCCTGTGATTAGTGGAGTGCCACAAGGATCAATGCTGGGTATTGAAGTGATTTGGATGTGAGCTTGAGAGGTATAGTCATTAAGTTTGCAGATGAACCAAAATTGGAGGTGTAGTGGACAGTGAAGAAGATTACAATGGGATCTTGATCAGATGGGCCAATGGGCTGAGAAGTGGCAGGTGAGTTTAAATTAAATGTGAGGCGCTGTATTTTGGGAAAGCAATTCTTAGCAGGACTTATACACAGAATGGTAAGGTCTTAGGGAGTGTTCCTTGGAGTGCGGGTTCATAGCTCCTTGAAAGTTGAGTTGCAGGTGGATAGGATTGGTCAGCGTATAGAGTACAGGAATTGGGAAGTCATGTTGCAGCTGTACAGGACATTGGTTAGGGCACTGTTGGAATATTGCGTGCAATTCTGCTCCCCTTCCTATCGGAAAGATGTTGTGAAACTTGAAAGGGTTCAGAAAAGATTTACAAGGATGTTGCCAGGGTTGGAGGATTTGAGCTATAGCGAGAGACTGAACAGACTGGGGCTGTTTTCCCTGGAGCGTCGGAGGCTGAGAGGTGACCTTATAGACGTTTATAAAATCATGAGGGGCATAGATAGGATAAATAGACAAAGTCTTTCCCTGGGGTGGGGAAGTCCAGAACTAGAGGGCATAGGTTTAGGGTGAGAGGGGAAAGATATAAAAGACAATGTTTTCACACAGAGGGTGGTACATGCATGGGATGAGCTGCCAGAGGAATTGGTGGAGGCAAGTACAATTGGAACATTTAAAAGGCATCTGGGTGGATATATGACTAGGAAGGATATAGAGGGATATGGACAATAGGTGCAGGAGTAGGCCATTCTGCCCTTCAAGCCTACACCACCATTCATTATGATCATGGCTGATCATCCTCAATCAGTATCCTGTTCCTGCCTTATCTCCATAACCCTTGATTCCACTATCCTAGAGAGCTCTATACAACCCTTTCTTAAACTAATCCAGAGACTGGGCCTCCACTACCTTCTGGGGCAGAGCATTCCACACACCCACCACTCTGAGTGAAGCGGTTTCTCCTCATCTCTGTCCTAAATGGCCTATCCCTTTTTTTAAGCTGTGTCCTCTGGTTCAGGACTCACCCATCAGCGGAAACATGTTTCCTGCCTCTAGAGTGTCCAATCCTTTAATAATCTTATACGTCTCAATCAGATCCCCTCTCTGTCTTCTAAACTCAAGGGTATACAAGCCCAGTCGCTCCAACATAAGATAGTCCCGCCATTCCAGGAATTGACCTCATGAACCTACGCTGCACTCCCTCAATAGCCAGAATGTCTTTCCTCAAATTTGGAGACCAGAACTGCACACAATATTCCAGGTGTGGTCTCACCAGGGCCCTGTACAGCTGCAGAAGAACCTCTTTGCTTCTATACTCAATCCCTCTTGTTATGAAGGCCAGCATGCTATTAGCTTTCTTCACTACCTGCTGTACCTGCATGCTTGCCTTCATTGAAGGGTGTACAAGAACACCCAGATCTCTTTGTACTGCCCCTTTCTCTAACTTGACTCCATTTAGGTAGTAATCTGCCTTCCTGTTCTTGCCACCAAAGTGGATAACCACACATTTATCCACATTAAACTGCATCTGCCATGCATCTGTCCACTCACCTAACCTGTCCAGGTCACCCTGTAATCTCCTAATATTCTCCTCACATTTCACCCTGCCACCCAGATTTGTATCATCAGCAAATTTGCTAATGTTACTATTAATAACCATCTTCTATATCATTAATATATATTGTAAAAAGCTGTGATCCTAGCACTGATCCTTGCGGTACCCCACTGGTCACTGCATGCCATTCCGAAAGGGAGCCATTTATCACTACTCGTTTCCTGTCAGCCAACCAATTTTCAATCCAAGTCAGTTCTTTGCCCCCAATACCATGTGCCCTAATTTTGCTCACTAACATCCTATGTGGGACGTTATCAAAGGCTTTCTGAAAGTCCAGGTACACTACAGTCACTGGATCTCCCTTGTCCATCTTCAGAGTTACATCCTCAAAAAATTCCAGAAGATTAGTCGGGCCGGGTGCTGGTAGGTGGGAATAGATTGGGTTGGAATATCTGGTCGGCATGGACAAGTTGGACAGAAGGGTCTGTTTCCGTGCTGTACATCTCTATGACTTTATGAATTACATTTATAAGAGATATTATTTCACACCTCTAGAAGAGGTAAGACTTGAACATAGTATCCTTGCCTCTGACACAGGAGTCCTATCACCCACTGCAAAAGCCCTTCTACTCCTTTTTACAAATGTAATCTATTTTTCTAATCAACATATTCAGTGATGTTTTTACACACCTCTGGAGCAGGTGGGACTTGAACCCAAGCATGTCAATCCAGGCTTATCATCACTCACAAGAGGGCCCTCCTACTCCTATTTTCTATCTCAATTGAATGTAACAAAGTCTGAGAATGGCATTACATGAAAGCCATGAGTTGATTGTTCAAAGGGCAGAATTGATTTGACTGGAGCTAGGAAATAATGAAGCAGTTATATTGTTCAGTGTAGTCTACAGACTGCTGACTCCTGGGAAGGATATATAGGAACGAATGTATGGAAATTATAGAGAGGCCTAAATATCATTGATATTCATAATACAGTAATGACTTTAATTACTCATATGTAGACTGAGATAATGGTAGTATTAAGGGTTTGTGATAGTCAAGTGTCCTTAGATTGTGTTCTGGAGATCTTTTTAATCGCAATATGTGTCCAGTTCAACAATAAAAGAGAAACTGCTAGGCCCATTTGTTGGGAATTAAGAGATACAAATAAGCCAGTGACAATGGGGGAACATGTAGGGGCCAGTGATCATTATGTAATTAGGTTTAGGATAGTATTAAAAATAAATTGGACAATCCAGAGTGAAAATAGCCCAGTTCAATCAGGCAAGGACAGATGGGCAAAACAGACTGGAACCAAAGGTTGGAAGGAAAAACAGCAGCAAACAGTGGGATACCTTCAGAGAAGATATGGTTTGGGCATAGTCAAAGTTTATTTCCTCAAAAGGGAATGGTAGGACAAACACATCCAGGGGCTTCCTGAAGAAAAATAAATGTGCTTATGGCAGGTGTAAGGTTGTCAATTCAGTTGAGAACCAAGCTGAATACAGAAGGTACAGAAGGGAGGTGAAAAAGCTTCATCCCCCAATCACTTTGCTTCTTACATTATCTACAGGGCAGATACTGCCCAAGTCATGGGGACAGAGGAAGAAACTGATTAGAAGGATTTAAAATGGAGGAGAAGGAAGTATTGGATAAGACACCTGCACTAGATGCAGTGCATCCAATGGTTTTGGAAGGAAGAGGAAATGTAAATGGTAGAGGCATTGGCAATAATGTTTCAATCTTCCATGGATTGGAAGGTGGAGCCAGTGGATTGGAAAATTGCAAATGTTACATCCTTGTTGAACTACCAATCAATCAATTTAACTACAGTAATGGGGAAACTTCTAGAAACAATGATTAATAGTCACATGCAAAAAAGGAGTCATCATGGAAAATCACATTTAGGAAACTTGCTAGAATTTTTGGAAGAGGTACCGAGGGCTGTTGGGGTGGAAGGCTGTTAATGTGGTGTACATGAACTTCCAAAAGGTGTTTGATACAGTGAGCAACAGACCGGTGAGGAAGGTTATAGGTGATGAAAAGGTACAGCAACAATGTGGATACAAATTGTTTAACCAATCAAACTCAGTAATGGCGAATGGATATTTTTCAAGCTGGAGGAAGGTGTTACCCTGGAATTGTGACACTTCATTTTCCTGACATATGCAAATCGTCAAGATCATGGTGTGCAAGGGACAATATCAGAATCTGAGGATGCCGCAAAATTTTGGAGAACTGTAAACTATAAGGGTAACAGTGTCAAGCTTCAAGCAACAACTTGATGGAATGAGCAGATAGATAGCAGATGAAGGTCAATGTGGAGGAATGTGAGGTGACAAATTTGGTACAAAAAAAAGGAGAGACATAATAAAATAAAAGGCTGCTATTCTAAAAGGTGTGCTGGAGATGAGAGATGTGGGTGCGTGTGCACATAAGCCATTAAAAGGTGGTCACATTAACAGCGACAACTTGTCAAAGAAGCATATAGCATTCTGAGCTTCATTGATAGGGGTCCAGAGCAGAAAGGCAGGGAGGCTTTAACAAACATATAGAAGGCACTGGTTACACCTCAGTGGAGTATGGTGTATAGTTTTGGGGCCATGTTTTAAGAAGGATTTAATGCATTGGAGAATGTGCAGATGATGGTTCCAGGGATGAGTCCCCAGTTAGGAGGATAAATTGGAAAAGTTGGGTTTGTTTTTCCTGGAGAGGTGAAGGCTCTGAGGACTTTTGATACAAGTTTTCAAAATCATGAGAGATTTAGACAAAGCAGATAGGGAGAAACTGTCCTCACTCATGAAAGGATTGAGAGCCAGAGGGCACAGTTTTAATGTACAATTGCAAGAGAAGGAAATGTGACATGAGAAAACTCTTTCTTGCACAGCATGTTATTAGGGTCTGGAAAGCTCTGCCTGAAGCACTGTGGAGGCAGGTTCAACTTTCTTTCTTTATTTGTTCACAGGATGAGGGCAGCACAGACTAGGCAGCATTTATTGCCCATGCCTTATTGCCCAGAGGGCAGTTAAGAGTCAACAACATGGCTGTGGGTCTGGAGTCACATGTAGGCCAGGCCAGATAAGGATGGGAGTTTCCTTTCCTAAAGAATATTTTCCACAATCGATTCAGTCATCATTAGACTCCTAATTCCAGATATTTTTATTGAATTTAAATCCCACCATCTGCTGTGACGGGATTTGAACCCAGGTCCCCAGACATTATCTGGGTCTCTGGGTTGACAGTCCCATGATAAGGCCACTAGGTCATCACCTCCCCATAATGAAGCAGTCAATTAAATTATTATTTAATGAGAAACATTGTGCAGGGTTGTGACAAAAAGGCAGGAGATTGGCACTAAATTAAAATGCTGAGAGAACCAGTACAGTCACAATAGGCTTAATGGCCACGTTCTGCACTACAAACATTTTGTGATCCTTTATTTTGTCCCTGTATTACTCCACTGCACTTGGGGAAGTCAGTAACATCATTTGGATACTTACATCTCAATGGGTGGAAACAAAATGAATGGGAAATTACAGTCAATAACCCTGAAAAGAAAGATTAAAATAAGATGTTGAAAATATGAGAGAGATTAAAATGACAGAGGTCAAAACAGAACATTAGAGAAGCCATGAAGGTCCCAGCAATAAAGAAACAGTTGCTAAAGTAATGACAAAGTTCAAGGATTTCACATGACGAACCAAAATCTGTTCCCTAAAAAAAGTTTGACTGCGTCATTATGTGTTATAGAAATAGGAGAAAGTGAGGACTGCAGATGCTGGAGATCAGAGCTGAAAATGTGTTGCTGGAAAAGTGCAGCAGGTCAGGCAGCATCCAAGGAACAGGAGAATCGATGTTTCGGGGATTCCTGAAAAAGGGCTCATGCCCGAAACGTCGATTCTCCTGCTCCTTGGATGCTGCCTGACCTGCTGCACCTTTCCAGCAACACATTTTCAGCTGTGTTATAGAAATGCTGAGGAAATATGACATTGCAAGAGGGAGAAATGAAATTACTGAAAATAAAGAGGGATTGTAAAACTAACAAGGCAGATCTCTTGTCCATTTTAGAAAACATCAAATATTAAATCCTAATAAAATGAATAGAAATGACAATGGGTACAGTCATCTGGTAGTTATATTAATGGAGTAGTTAATCCAGAAGGTAAAAAGATTTGTGAATATACCTTCAGTTATCACTAAGCTTTAGGTATTTTTAATTAGCTTCTCAAGGGATATTTTGACCAACATCTGGAGCAGGTAGGGTTTCAGCCCAGACCTCCTAGCTCAAATGTAGAGAGAATACCACTGTGCCACAAGAACTCCATACCAAGCTTTACAAATTTTGAATCTACCTGCCTAGACATTTTATAATACACCTTGGAAGGGGGTGGGGACACTACCACTGAACCACAAGATCCCTATCACCAAATACCTAGACTCTGTCAGAAGTGACATCAGCTGAGGCTAAGCTGGTTAGTTAGAGTTGCAAAGCATGAGTATTATCATAGCAACGGAATCATAGTCATCATTTCCAGTCCTCTTAACTCCCCTCTTACATGGTGCCAGAATAATGAACACTCACCAGCTAAGTGTTCAGCCATTGAGAGAGTTTGACTAAATGGTTGCTGCCCTCCTGACTGTGTTCGATGTAACAGGTCATTCACCTGTTGGTGCAAGTAAAATCCTGCAGCCAGGGAATTCACACTTTGCACACAATGGCTGTTCCCTCTGTAATAATACACCGTGTTCATTTTCTGCGGAAAACTGCTATACAGGGAGGTGGACTTTATTCTTTATAATTCAACTTAATACCTGAAAAACAGAAAAATGAAATTATTCTTCAGATATAATTTAAATATAAAACATTTCTTGTTTGATATTTTACCAGTCCCTCCTTATGAGGTGATAATTCTCTACTTCACTGGAGATTGTTGAAAAGGCAGGGATGAGGAAAAGCTCTTTTCTCAGAATTGAGATTTTGAAACGTTGCTTGAGAAGTACAGTCATTAAATATTTTTAAGGCAGAGGTACATATGTACTAATATGCCTAATAGGAACTATTAGGCAAAAGAATCAAAGATTATCAGAGGTAGATAGGAATGTGAAATTCAAATTAACCAGTAATGATCTTATTGACTTGCTTCTATTTTGTAGCTGCAAAGCAGTTTGTGTTGATTCCCTTCAGAGTAAACACACTTTGCTAAAACAATATCATGCTGCCAAACATGAGATAGTGCACTCTTCAATATGATTCTCACCATCACTGGCCTTCATCACCTTTCCATGACCTTCTGCATTACAATAAAATTGTTCAAAGGATAATACTGTTTAATATTAAAGTCGCAGATGTTCCTGGTCCTGGCACATGCTTGATTCAGTGAACTGAGCCAGTGAAGGAAGAATGCAGCCAGAAATTCTGATCCTAATTATAATACAATGGTTTGACTGGAACACACGCAAACATGGATTTCAGCAGAGGACAAGCTGATGGTTGAAAGCCCTGTTTATCCTCAGTACCTCTGCCTTGTGTGAAGAGTGGCTGATCAGACAGGTCACCAAGGGATGACCTTATACAGCTGTACCACAATGTAGGAAATACCCATGGAATCATAACATAATGCAGGTGAAGGACAGAATGAAGAGATAAAATTGAAAATAAAAGCATTTTCATCAAAAAAAGGTGCAAATAACGTTCAAATTCATTTAACATATTTAAATCTTTCAGCTAGATTCTAATTATTCCCACTTTCATAAAGATTGTATGAAATGTTGCTTCTTCCTATTGAATACAGTTGAAACACTTGAGAGAAGACAAACTAGGACCCAACCTTCTTCATTCCGGTCTTCAATTTAACTATTGTCCATTTTGGGACAGATCACTTTGCAATGTTGCATAAAATTGCAGGGAAAAGTTTTTTTCCCCAGTTAAGAAATAAAAACACATTTAGCTGAACAGTTTGCGTTTTATACCAGAATATTTGTAACACTCAGTAACGTTAGCTACAGGAGAGGCTCAAATACAGAGTGTCCATGTATGGAGATTACTAAAAGGTGAAGACAAGGGGCAAAAAGCATCAAAAAGGTTCATGAACCCACATCTTCATAGCATGTGGGTTAGATTATTAAGAAGAGAGAATACTATTGCTGCAGCCAAACAAAGACCTAGTGAGACCGTATTTGGAGAATTCAACAACTCTGGGCACAGCACCTTAGAAAAGATATATCGGTCTTGGAGGAATTGGGACACAAATTGATGAGGATGTAACTGTTAGATAATAGGGAGTGATGACGTACACCAGGTTTATATTCATTGCAATGCAGAAGGTCAAAGGTTTGACTGATTGAGAGATTTAGAATTTTGATGGGATAGGTCGGGAGAAAAAAAATCCTGATTTTTGGGAAGTCTTCAAGGATGGGAGTCATGATTTGGAGGTGCCGGTGTTGGACTGGGGTGTACAAAAGTTAAAAATCACACAACACCAGGTAATAGTCCAACAGGTTTAATTGGAAGCACACTAGCTTTCGGAGCAATGCTCCTTCATCAGGTGATAGACTATTACCTAATGAAAGAGCGACACTCCGAAAGCTAGTGTGCTTCCAATTAAACCTGTTGGACTATAACCTGGTGTTGTGTGATTTTTAACTTCAAGGATGGGACATGTTTTAAAATCAAAGAATGACCATTCCAGTAAGAAATTGAGAAACACTTCATGTGAAAAGTGACAGTGTAGTGGACGTCCCTAAAGAAAGTGATAACTTGCTAGTTAATTTAAATTGACAGATATTAGCAAGTCATGGAGTGTAGAAATAGTGTTAAGACACATAACCGATTATCTTATTTAATGGTGGACCAGGCTGGAAGAATTCAACAGGCTCATTCTGTTCAGATTTAATCATAGAATCTTTGCAGCACAGAACAGCAACAGGCAGCCTATCCAATCTCCTCTGGTCTTCTGGCAGATGGAGTTTAATTTAGATAAATGTGAGGTGTTCATTTTGTTAAGGCAAACCAGGGCAGGGCATACACTTAATAGTAGGGCCCTGGGAAATGTTGCCAAACAGAGACCTTGGAGTGCAGGCTCATAGTCCTTTGCAAGTGGAGTCACAGGTAGATAGGATGGTGAAGAAGGTGTTTGGTATGCTTGCCTTTACTGGTCAGTGCATTGAGTATAGGAGTTGGAAGGTCACATTGTGGCTGTGCAGGACATTGGTTAGGCCACTTTGGGAATACTGTGTTCAATTCTAGTCTCCCTGCCATAGGAAGGATGTTGTTAAACCTGAAAGGGTTCAGAAAAGATTTTCAAGGGTGCTACCAAAGTTGGAGGGCTTGATCTATAGGGAGGGGCTGAATAGGCTGAGACTATTTTCCCTGGAGCATTGGAGGTTGAGGGTGACCTTACAGAAATTTGAAAAATCATGAGGGGAATGAAATAGATGAAAAGCCAAGGTCCCAGGGTAAAAGAGTCCAAAATTAGGGGGCAGACATTTAAGGAGAGAGGGGAAAGAGTTAAAAGGAACCTTAGGGATAACTTTTTCACACAAAGGGTGATGCCTGTATGAAAGGAGTTGCCAGGGAAGTGGTGGAGGCTGGTATAATTACAGCATTTAAAAGGCATCTGGATGGGTACATGAATAGCAAGGGTTGAGGGGGAATATGGACAAATGCTGGCAAATGGGATTAGATTAATTTAAGATATCTGGTCAACATGGACAAGTTGGACGAAGGGTCTGTTTCTGTGTTGTCCATCTATGTGACTCGATGTGTCCTAGCCAGAAACTAATGCAGTGCCCCCTCCCCCCACACCCCTGCAAATTCCTTCTTTTCAATGAGTCCTAACACCTCGAAAAAGTCGGAAAGAAGTACAGCACAGATGGAGGGTCTCCGCCCATTTGGTCCGTATCTACCGACAAACAGTACCTAGTCACCTCCAGGTGCCCATCCAGACATCTCTGTTCAATGAGTTGGGGTTTCTGTCTCCACTATCTTTCCAGCCAGGGTTCCAGAGCCCGGACACCCCTGGGAGAAATGCTGATTTTGACATGTTTAATCCTTTTGCCAATCACTTTAAACCTAAGACATTTCTTTAACGTAATTCTCTTTAGGTATTCTTACATCGTTTCTGAATTGCCGAGAATGGGTTGTTCTGGGGCGTCAAATGGCAGCGTATAGCAACTCTGATCAGGTCGATAAAATACTTTTCACAACTCTGTGTGTGTGAGAGAGAGAGAGAGAGAGGGGGCGTTGTCAAACGAACCATCCGCCAGTGTACTATACTCCTGGTCAAAGAGCTGCATGTTCGATTCGAGGTGGCAGGAATTCCAGCTCAACACTGGCCCGTCCAAACTTAACTGGGAACATCGCTTCAAACCTCCATTGGAAACGCTAACTATTCGCCAAAAGCACTTTGAAAACCAGCCATAGTCGGTGTGAAAATCCAAGGGAGATCTGGAAGCGGTTTAATTAAACATGATCATTGTAGGTTTCAGCTCCCTGGGGTCTACGGCCTCTCTCTAACTCGTGTCTGGGACAAATGTCTATCCTGAGGTAGCAATAATTCGGACTTTCAGAGGGTTATATTGACTGCGAACACGAAAGCTATTCAAATAATTACCTTCAACCCTGCAGGACTGTTCAGCACCTGAAATAACTTCTTCCAGAAAGAAAAATCGCTCAAGCCGATCCAGTCAGCTCAACCTGCAAGTGAAAAACATAGTAACATGTTATGGGATTTGAAGGAATTGGGAGATTTCCAAACATCTCCCCAGCAAACAAATACCCCTTTACCTTCCCCATTTCAGTTCTTAATGAACTCTTCAAACCCAAAAACAGAGAACTGCAGATGCTGGAAAACAGAAACATAAACAGAACTCGCTGCAGAAGGTCTGGCAGCATTTGTGAGGAGAAATCAGAGTTAGTGTTTCGGGTCCAATGACCCTTCCTCAGAAACATAGTGAGAAAAGATTCCCTGGACGGCTTTGAAATCTGATTTCGACCAAACCTTTGACTCCACGGTTTAATCGAGAGGTAGTGCAGCCTTTTCCCTCCCTGTTGTAAAACAGCAGCCGGAACTCTTGGAGACCCGTGTATGCAGACCCTCTCCAACAACAGTGATTTATATTGGACACTCGATCACTGCCTGTCAATGAGAGTGAGCTCCTGCCGGGGCAGTCCCTGGCCAATGAGAGAGAGAGAGAAACGACCTCCCCCCCACCCCGAGGTGGGCTGACAGTGGATCCTCCCCTCCATTTGATCACCAGTGACAGCTGGCCTGAGGTTTCTGGCCGGGAGTCGCTGCTGCAGTTTCCCAACGGACTGCTGTTTCCAACAAACTGCAACCCAGGAATCAGCTGTTTACTGTCCCGGTGAACTCAAAGCTAATGTTGGCCGCGGTCACTGTTTAACTTTATTTACAAAACAGAGTGGAACATATAAGAGATCTAAATAGATCAGATAATACAAGAGCAAGACCATTCAGCCCCTTCTATATATTCTAGCACACAATGAACTCATGGCTACCTCTCACCTAACTTGATATATTCATCTTTCTCCACACCCTTTCATATCTTTGTTCAACAAAAAAATCAATCTCAGTTTTCAAATGAACAATTAATCAATAATCAGTTGTACCTGAGGAGTGGAGGTTTTAAACTGTCCCCAGTCTAGGTTCCCCAATGAGCGTCATTCCTATTGAAGCCTGTGTCCTATTGCGGTCTATCTGTATTTGTATTGCACTCTCGCTTTGAGGTAGACTAAGGTGTGATACCCAGGACTGCCAACACCTTTAATTTCTGTCGCCCTTGCTCGGCTTGTTTTGATCGGGGCTTGTTTATTTAACGCACCTTCGAAAACATTGTTCCCATCACCCCCTGTAATATGCTAAAAGTCACACAACATCAGGTTATAGTCCAACAGGTTTAATTGGAAGCACTAGCTTTCGAAGCGTCGCTCCTTTAGCAGGTGGTTGTCTGTAACACATCCCCTGTAACATGGAATTGTTTGAACTCTGAAATCCCAGGGAGTGGGAGGATTTACAAACCAAACCAGAGAGATCTTCACCTTCTGTCTTTGATATTACATTTGCCCGGCCATCAATCATTAATTGCTTATTGATTAAAAACGGCTCCTAATTGCTCAATGTTTGAAATTCCTTTTCTAGTGTATTAAGTCATTAGTAGATTAGTTTTCCCCATTTATTTAATTCCTCCAAAATTCCGCACAAGTGGAACCTTTAATTCGGCGGACCGCAGTCTTCCGGGCTCCCACACCAAGTCTCCAGCATTGACTAAATTGCACTCCTCCCACAAACCTTTCATAAAATCCCCTTCTGGCCAAGGTTTAAGGCAGGATTCCCTTTCTGTTAGTGTGGGATACATGGGCATTTCTGACCGAGGCAGCTCCTTGTCGATGAAAGTGCAGAAAGCGACTCCTTCAAAGTACAGAGGGTGAAACTCGTCATTTCTCTGCAAAAGCTCATTACTCTGTTCTGTATTGTCAGGTTTTGGGGTTATTTGACGGTCTGTTATTTGCATTGTGTTATTTGGAGTCAGAGCACTTACAAAAATACTTTAAAATCACGCGCGCCAGCTTCCCTTCGAGATGGAATGTATATTTAACTCTGCGGATACTTCAAACAATGTTTCAAATTTACATCAATACTATTGGAAGATTGGGTGTGGAAATGATACAACATTAATGAATACTATTGTCTGGTTGCACTGACACACTTCTGTACAACAACAAACAGTCAACAATTTTGATAAACTGCGTTTTGTTTCACAAAGTCTTGTTTTGAGAGGTCGGATTGTCCAGGTCGGTACAAAACTCGGCATCACTTGGAACGAAGTACCGACCATCGGGTTTAACTGTATCTCCCAGCAGAGGGGAGGGAACTACGGGGATATTCCTGCTCCGTGTTGAGCCCTTCCAAATCTGACACAGTTCCCCACTACTCAACTCCCCAGGAAACCCCACCAACCTGCCTCCTGAAGCAGGAATTCTTTAAAAGGAAATCAGCATTGAAGTTTTGGCAAACGATTTCCTGTTTAATCGGGACCTTCCAGGACATCACCTTGAAATACACTGAGAAGGGGTTTATCAGATGAAACATTAATTTAAGGAAGTTATTTAGTGTGGGGGAGTCGGGTATTGGCAGAAGGTAATTTTTTTTAAAGTGGTAAAATTTTTAAAATGTGTCCTTTTTAAACTACCACAACTACGTGTGTGAGCTTTACAACAGGCGTTCCGTTGAAAAATAAAAACAAACTTTAACCGATAGAAATGAAACTGCGGACGAACAATACAATCAATCATGATGGAAGGGTGGGGAAGGGGATGGAAAGGGAAGGATTTAACAATTCTACCTGACAAAAGCTCACCCCACTCTGCACCATCACCTTTGTCAATATTAGCAGAATCGGCGAGAACCTTTTCAGTGTGAAGATAATATTGTCATTGATCATTGAAAAGGGGGCCGAGAAATATGGAAACAAATTGAAAGTAGGATTTGGGAGAGAACAATAACACCGTGGAAATCTGCAGAGATCCCTCTCACTTGAAACAAACGGGGGCATTTTTTCCCATCAGTTCTTTTTTCAGCACAAGTCTTGCTTTGTCTGGTGCTAATCCGCAGCCAGCACCAATTTTCGAGCTTTTGAGGGATAAACGTGCGATTAAATCGCGAGTTTTCTGGCGGCAAATCTCTCTTAATCCCCCGTGTGGCAAAACAAAGAGCCTGACTCTAATCTGCAAGATTTTAAAAAGACTTGGAGAATGGGGGGCAAAGGATGATCAAAACGATTTATTTGGGTGGAAATTAATATACTTTGACAGCCAAGAAGGACTGACAGGCACCCGGCTAGGAACAGTTATTGATCACGTTGAAAGACAAGTTATTAAAAAGAGGGAGATTTTATTGTGTTTTTGGTAAACTGAGGAGATAAACACTTAAAAATAGTCCCCTGTGTAAACAAATATATTTCTGTTGACCCACGTTTTCAGAAAGGTTGAGAGTATTTGGATTTCATTCAAGTGTTATGTCAGCACAAACCCACTGGATATTATTGTATAATTGTCTACATCGCACTTGCCTCTGTTGTATGGATTGCTAATGAACCTACAATGACCTTCCGTGCGACCCTAAAGGAATTTCATCGAGGTTTCCCAAAAATAAAATGAAATACAGTAGATTTTAGAATCTGAAAACAAAAACCCGGGGCCCAGATTGCTGAGCAATTCTAGCAGTTATTCCTTCAGGTGGACCAAGTGCTCACTCTAGAGAACCTGTGTGTTTATAGTAATCACTCAGTGCTAACCAACCAAGATGAGAGCAGAAGGTGAGGACCAGGCATGGATGTTGAGGAGAGGATCAGGCATGGATGTTGAGGAGAGGACCAGGTGTAAACATTGAGATGAGGACCAGGCATGGATGTTGAGGTGAGGACTAGGTATGGATGTTGAAGTGAGGATCAAGTGTGGATATTGAGGTGAGGATCAGGTGTGGATGTTGAGGTGAGGATCAGGTGTGGATATTGAGGTGAGGACCAGGTGTGGATGTTGAGGTGAGGATCAGGTATGGATATTGAGGTGAGGACTAGGTATGGATATTGAGGTGAGGACCAGGTGTGGATATTGAGGTGAGGACCAGGTATGGATGTTGAGGTGAGGATCAGGTATGGATATTGAGGTGAGGACCAAGTGTAGATATTGAGGTGAGGACCAGGTGTGGATGTTGAGGTGAGGACCAGGAATGGATATTGAGGTGAGGATCAGGCATGGATGTTGAGGTGAGGACCAGGTGTGGATGTTGAGGTGAGGACTAGGAATGGATGTTGAGGTGAGGACCAGGTGTGGATGTTGAGGTGAGGATCAGGCGTGGATGTTGAGGTGAGGACCAAGTGTAGATATTGAGGTGAGGACCAAGTGTAGATATTGAGGTGAGGACCAGGTGTGGATGTTGAGGTGAGGACCAAGTGTAGATATTGAGGTGAGGACCAAGTGTAGATATTGAGGTGAGGACCAGGTGTGGATGTTGAGGTGAGGACCAGGTGTGGATGTTGAGGTGAGGACCAGGTGTGGATGTTGAGGTGAGGACTAGTTATGGATGTTGAGGAGATGATGAAGTGATGAAGCCAGAACTTTTTGGCTTTTCCATCCAACAGCAGAAAACACCATGGAATTCCAAAGTTACCATTTTAATTTACATTTAAGTTAAAATAGCATCATTTGGTTGGGGCAAACTTAATGAACATTTGATTGATGTCTGAGATATTTTAACCAAAGCCTATAGAATAAAGAAGATTGGGTAATATTGTTGATATCCTGATTTCCGTCTTTGTTAAAGAAAAATTGAACACCAAAAGTTTTATGCAATTTGAACAGGTTAAAAATGGTCACTCCTGTTTGATTATTTTACTTGATTTGCATTTTGTAAAGAAGAAAATAATTGTACTTAATGTAAACAGTCATTTGGTGGTATAGAACATTGGAAATTACAGACATGTTGAAGGATTTCATCTTGCCCTCCTCAGGATTTCCATTAGAATACCAACTGTGAAGGGGAACAATATTTTATACTACATCAGAAGAACACGCTAATTGGTCGGCAAGTCAACACTGGTTTGTAGAGGCATTGCCATGAGGAATGCACCAGTTAGATGATGAATGACAATTAATTGCAACAATTTGTATAAACTTAAACCAGATCGACTTTAATTAAATGAGGTATTGTCCAGAGGAATGATAATGGCTGCCAACAATTTTAAGTTGAAACAACTCCAATTTATGCCAAGGACTATGCTAACAATAAATGTGAGATGCTGAGTAAGGCTCATAGTGTGGCACACTTGCATGCTACGTATTTTAGTACACAGGGTCATATTATTTGCAAACAAAACGAACATATACACACTGCTTCAGTTTTAATTTATCAAAATAGGCAACAGCTATTCTCTCATTCCTCAAGGTATTGCCTCAACAAACCTGTCCAGTTTAAATTTAATCAAAACTTGGCAGTTAACTGTTGGTCATCATAACTCCTGTACCTAGTAGAGTCCACATGCCAACGAATTAATACTCTTTTCTAATACATTCCAAAATATGGTTTCTCTTTTCACAGGTTCTTGTAGGTGCAAGATGTAAACCTTTGACAGCAATTTCTTCCAGCAATTTACTTAGTTTTGGTTAGTTTGGTATTGCTTCCCCCTTTGGGATCTCAGCCAGATATCAAAAGTACTATCACACATTTGTCTCAAATGACTTTCCCCGTCTCTAACTTTCTTTTTTTGCTTTAAGGTTCTAAAATACTTCACCGTTGATTTCACAGCCAATTCTTCAAGTTAAATAATACTGCATTTGGTATGCATTCCCCTAAAGGATGGAATCTCTCCATATCAAAGTCTCCCTGTAAACCTGCTTTGATGTCTTCCCTTCATTCTCTATGTGGATTTTGCTGTGGCTTATCTGGGCCCTTCTGTATGGTTTAGTCCCATAATAGATCCACTCGAATTATCTTCACTGCATATAGTGCATCTCCAAATCGACTGTTCATCTTAGCTGTACAGTCATGTTTTGAATACTTCTACACTCCGTTAAGGTAGTTAACTCTTCTGGATTGAGGCATGAATTTCTCCAGAAGTGGTGTTGGAGAACTTTGAATTCCCCATCACAGCTCTGTATTTTGAGTCATCAGTCACCATCAGCAGAGGTGATGTCAGTGCCCTGCCGTTGAAATGAATACATTCCTTGAGCATTAGGAAGTCCGTGACTCAGTGCAGTTTCGGGAATCATTGGTCCAGAGATATTGCCCCCTAACATTGACCTCCCACATTCTTTTTGGTGTAAGAACAAGTGCATGAGGACCAGCTTCTTCCCACTTTGTTCAACATCCTCCA
The DNA here is from genome assembly GCF_047496795.1 of Chiloscyllium punctatum. Classification (NCBI taxonomy): domain Eukaryota; kingdom Metazoa; phylum Chordata; class Chondrichthyes; order Orectolobiformes; family Hemiscylliidae; genus Chiloscyllium; species Chiloscyllium punctatum. The sequence goes on from NC_092762.1 coordinate 69,092,105, forward strand.
GAAACAATGTGCAGCGGGCACTGGTGCTGATGGTGTGTCAACCCCGATGTTGTGTACAACCCCGATGTTGTGTACAACCCCGATGTTGTGTACAACCCCGATGTTGTGTCAACCCCGATGTTGTGTACAACCCCGATGTTGTGTACAACCCCGATGTTGTGTCAACCCCGATGTTGTGTACAACCCCGATGTTGTGTACAACCCCGATGTTGTGTACAACTCCGATGTTGTGTACAACCCCGATGTTGTGTCAACCCGATGTTGTGTACAACCCCGATGTTGTGTACAACCCCGATGTTGTGTACAACCTTTACCTGCAATAAATTTTTAGCCCCTCAGTCAATGCATGTACTGCAAAAAAAATTGGAAACATTTCGAATCTTCTCATTCTTGATTATTTTGAGTTTTGTAATTTAGATGTTTGTGTGGATATCAACTTCTTAAAAATTAATATTTACCTTGCTACGATAACAAACCCTTTCATAATGAGTCAAGAAAAGTACAATAATTGACTTCAGCTGCTGAGAATAGCTGATGTCACCACGACTCTCATTTGTCTCAAAAGTGGCAGAACAATGTGACATCCAACCTAACTTCACGGTTTAAAGTTATTTTGATTGAGCGCATATTTAACAGCTTTACGCAGTCATCCATCCAGTTGACTGGAGAAAAAGGAAATTCCAAATGGGATAGGTGTCACTGGTTAAACGAATAAACTATTACCCATCCCTAAGTACCCTTGAGAAAGTGGTGGTGAGTTAGCACCGTGAATCACTGCAGTCTTTAGATGTAGTTACACCCGCAGTGCCGTTACAGCATGTGTTCCAGCGACCGGAATGGCAATTTATGATCAGCACGGCGGTTCATTGGTTCGCTACCGCCAGGACCCCGGGTTCGATTCCACTCTCGAGTGACTGTGTGGAGTTCGCAAGCTCTTCCCACATCTGTGTGGGTTCTCTCTGGGTGCTCAGGTTTCCTCACACAGTCACAACTATTTGCAGGTTAGCTGGATTGGGCCTGGGAAATACAGAGTCGGGAGTGTGGTGCTGGAAAAGCACAGCAGGTCAGGCAGCATCCGAGGAGGAAAATCCATGTTTCGGGCATAAGCCCTTCATCAGGAATGAGGGAAATACAGGGTTTCGGGAGTGGGTTAAATGCTCTTTGGTGGGTCCGTGCGGACACGATGGGCTGAATGGCCTGCTTCCACACTGCAGGGATTTTATATTTCAAAGTCAGGATGGTACATGATTTGGAGGGGAACATGCAGGTGCTGGTGATCTCATACATCTGCTGCCTTTGCTGTTGCAGGCGGAAACTGCTGATGAAGCAATTTCATAATCACAGCAATAAGACCTCAGGATGTTCAAAACATTTTACAGCAGTTGAGGTCCTTTTGAAGTGTAGTCATTCTGAGTACAGGAAATATAGCAAGCACATACGAATTTGCAAACAGTGAGAGCATTGAGACTGACCGAATTACCAGCTGCTGATTGAGGATAAATAGTAAACGGGCTGCTCTTTTCAAAATGGTACAATGCCAACTTTTACAACCGGCCAAAAGGACAAAAAGGGTTTTGGTTTAATGTGGAGAAAGTGAGGAGTGCAGATGCTGCAGATCAGAGTCGAGAGTGTGGTGCTGGAAAAGCACAGCAGGTCAGACTGCATCCGAGGAGCAGGAGAATCCACGATTCGGGCAAGAATCCTGATGAAGGGCTTATTCCCGAACCGTCCATTCTCCTCCTCCTCCTCCTCGGATGCTGCCTGACCTGCTGTGCTTTTCCAGCATCACACTCTCGACTTTGGTTTAATGTGTCTTCCTCCACATTGGCGCCTCCAGTCTCTATAAGGGGGAGACCAGAAGATACTGAACAGAGACGAAACTTTAACTCTTGTTTCTCTCGCCATAGAAGCTGCCAAACCTGTGGAGTTCTCTGTGGCTCTTTCCAGTCGGGAAACAGTGGTGTAGTGGTAATGTTACTGGACTTCATAAACTGGGGTCATAAGTTCAAATGCCATCCTGTTGGATGGCTAAAATTGAAATCCAATAAAAACTGAAAGGGAAATAGTTAATCAAGTGGTAACATGGAACTAATGTCAATTGTCATTAAAAGCTCATTGGTCCACTGTGGGGAGGAAATTTGGTCTGTCCCAAATGTGACTCCAGGACTCAGCAATGTGGTTGACTCTTACCTGTCCTTGGAACAGTTAAGAGTGGGTAATAATCAGCGATACCCACATCCCAGGTACAAGTAAAACGCAATGTCTGTCTAGAATTTGTGGCCAGCTGTGTGTGTGGAATCGAGTCCACCAGTTTCTGACTCAGTCATGGTGCTGCAGAGTCAATGCTGTTGCTAAACTAACCATTAAACAAAATTATTAAACAACTATTTAAAAAAGACATTTATTTTCCCTAACAAACGTGACACTTATTTTTTCGTTCCAAACGGCCGGTCCTTTTCAGTTTGCCACCTGAGAGATTTTCAATAGGTCCTTTTGAATTCCCGGACTGAATATTCAGAATCTCAGCTGCTCTCTCGGCTGGAGGAGAGCAATGGAACAGCGAAGATAGATTATCTGAAGATGATTGGAAAGGGCATCCGGAAAAGGAATGGGATGAAAATAAGTTGTTTGAAATTGATGCTGTAGAGCCAGTGAGTGCGGCGAGTACGTGGTAATTTTTCTCTATCCCATACATGAATGGGAAACTTCATTTTGGGCACACCTCCTTGTCTAAACGTGAGATTGCTGTAGGGGTTCAATGCGTAAAGGGAAGAAGGTTTTAAAAAAAGGCAATCACAAATGCTTAAACTGAACCAATTACCCTTGTACGTGCAATTAAGTTTGAATCATTCCTCCTCCATTCCATAACTGATTTTAAAAAAAACAGCTACCTTGTATCTAGCAAAGCTTCGCTCAGGAATCAAATCTTCACCTGTAGATTTAAGCAGATCACGAACTGTGACCGAATTTGAACGAATGTTACTAAATCAAAACTAAACTCAAATATTCTTTTAGTTTCCTTTAGAAATGGTTGCATTGTGACGCTTCTGAAATCAGTGAGCTTTAGATCCTATGTGCATTTCCATTTGAGAAACCATACAACGTCCGTCCATGTTTATTCTTGCAAGTCAATGGCCCCTTGCAATAGGTGCCTAATTGTCGATGATTCGCTTCCGAATCTCTGTGGGACTCTGGTCAGAGAGTGCGCTTTAAGTGCAGCTCTGCACAAGTCGTGCAGTATACAAAGGACACTCAAGTATTCTTTACTCTGTTTGCAACACATCCCTTCCTCGTTACTTGAAATTAAAGTTGCATACTTGACTGTGGATTAGGAAGAACTTCTTCTTCCCTAAACACTCTGTTCAAAAATGTGATGATGCACCTCTGGAGAAGGTGGGACTTGAACCAAGATTGCCTGGCTCACAGATATGGCACTGCCACCGTACCACAAGACACCTCAGGATCCCTTTTTTTAAAGCAATCTGTTCAGAGATATTAGCATACAGCTCTGGAGCAGATAGGTGTCGAACACAAATCTTCTGGCCTAGAGGTAGGGACGCCATCGCCACACTGCCACTTGGATCTTAACTCTTTTTAACGTTATTAATCAACTTCAACAAATGGGACACACTAGTCTACACCCAGACATTTCTCAGGTGTTCAAAAGCATTTGGTGCCTTGAAATCTTGATCAATTGATTGCTATTCAATATGAACTGATCAAACCAGCATCCCGAACTTCTCCTAAGGAACTCTAACAATAGCTAACCAACAACAAATATCATGTCAAGTTTCTTGGGATAGCTTGAGATCACATTTGAGTCAAAAATAAAACTGCAGCCATAGACCTTGCAACCTTGGCCAGATTTGCCTTTCTTAGACAGCTGATATGTGTCCCTCTCAGTTGTAATAAAATTAGCATCACCATCAATGTACGATCGAAATTGGAATTATTTCCTATCAGGGAATCGTGAAATGACTGTAGAACATAGCTGGACTCCATGCACAGACTTTCCTTCGTCTGAAAGGATTCGGGAATTCCTTTGTGCCGGGGATCTGGCAAACTTCATGCTTTTCCTAAATCATGCTCCTATTTTACTGGGAGACCAATGTCACTATAATCAGATTGTGACGTTACTCTCATTCCTGATATCTTGTGTTTCCATCCAAATCACCTCTTCTTGACGAACATCACAGTTGCATAGAACGATTCCCTCACCTGACTATTTGCCCCAATCATTCTTCCTCCTCTGCATTATAAAATAAAATTGTCATAGTCCTACTGGACCATAGGGTTGTTCTCTAGAGAGAACACACTTCAGGCAAGGGGAGAGCTTGAGAAGGAGAGTCTTTCACGGTAACCTTAGCCGGTGTGGGAAGTGAACCCACACTGTAACATTACTCTGCATTGCAAATTAATGCAGCAAACTAAGTTAAATTCAGCAAACTTAGCTAACTGATCCCCGATGTTACAAAATATTGTTAAACAACGAAACATTTCTGACTTGATTGTAACAGCTTGGAGTTTTGTCAACTTGTCTTGATCTGGTGATTGTATACATGCAGTCCCCGATTTATAAATGTCCGATTTACAAATGTGATCTCATACAGGGGTGTAATTTTAAAGATCTGACATGTGAACATTTCCTATTACTTAGTAACAGCTGCTTTACATTTTCCTGCATTGTCTTCCAACTTGTATACAAATCAACTTGTGAACGAACTCAAGAATGGAACCTGTTTGCAATCCGGGGTCTGTCTCTGCTTGTCTGGAGAGGTACATGTTGTTCTTTATTGCACTTGTTTGACAAGTGGTTGTCTGGTTGCTGTTGGTGTTGTTCAACATCACCGTTGGAGTGTTCTTCCCCACTCTCTTCGTGAATGAATGGCGTTATACATTAGTCTGAGTTGGTGTCTATTCTTTCATAATGTAGCACCATGATCAGAAATTAATTTGCGATGATCGGACTGGTTATATACTCTAAACATCTTTGCTGCATCCAAGTAGTTTAGTTTAGATTCCCTACAGTGTGGAAACAGACCCTTCAGCCCAACAAGTCCACACCGACCCTCCGAAGAGGATCCCACCCAAACTCATTCCCCTACATTTACCCCTGACTAATGCACCTGACACTATGGCCAATTCACCTGACCTACACATCTTTGGACTGTGGGAGGAAACCGGAGCAAACCCACACAGACACGGGGAGAATGTGCAAACTCCACACAGACAGTTGCCCGAGGTGGGAATTGAACGCAGATTCCCCGGCGTTGTGAGGCAGCAGTGCTAACCACTGTGCTACCCTAAGTACTTGTGTTTCTAACTTTCACTTTGTGTTTGGTGTTTTGGCTGTTCTCTACTTATTTATCATGGATCTCTTATATTCTTCTTTGTCTTTGAAGAAAGATGTCTCAAAATGCTTATTTGCTAGGTAAGGTCAGTCATATTTGCCTTCTGTGTGTAAGTTGTGCTGGGAATAGTAATCGTTTCTCTAAAGAAGCAGCAACACAGTTTTAAAAAATCTTGCTTTGTTGTTCAACGCTTAATGATCATTGATCTGAGAGTACATACCATATGTTCTACTCCACCTTTGATCATGGATAGTGGAGTGATATGGGTACGCTGTACTTTGTACATGTCTTGAAAGTTTGTTTGTGCACTGTGATTTGTTGTCAGAAACTATCTGCTCTGGGACACTGAATAAACTGAAAAGAGAAAGCGCTCATCGTGTCAGTCGATCGTCATGCTTGTTTTGCTGCTTAGTTATTGAACAATGGAAAAGTAATCCATCAGAAGAATGTAATCTTCCCATGCACTGTGAAGTAGGTCTGTTGCTACCTTTTGTCCAAAGAGTGCTTGGCACATTGTATTTATGCAGAGACTCCCTCTGTTGCTGGGGTTGGTACATTTGGCATCTCTTACATACATTCACAAGCCTTTGAATATCGTGATTCATCTATGACCTCCATAAAGATTCAAACACTAGTCATTTTGTGTGTTTAATACCATATATCCCTGGTGTAACATGGACAAGATATTTTGGTACAATATTTTTGATATCAGGACTTTTTTGCTCTTGGGAATGACTTAATTTGATACACAAGGTTTGTCGCTGCATGGGCAAAACAGACAAATTTTCTCAAGTACACATTTAATACTGCCAGTCCATCCCTGGATAATGATCTTTTGCATCTCTTGTAGTTGTTCATCTTCAGAAGTTACAAAGGAAACAGATAAACATTGAGAATGTCTTCAACTTTATAATTTCGAGCATCAATGTGAAGATCAGAAGGAATATGTTGATCTGTGTGTTAGGTGGAGTGCTCCATGTGTCAAACAATTGTATCTTACTTCAGTCATATCCTTGGAGATCATTTACTAATTAGATTTTGTTACATATGGTTTGGTTCACCATAACGGGTGTGGTTTGAATCTCATGAATTGTGACGATACTGAAGTCTGTGCTTACTAGTAATCCTGCTACAGTTGGGCCATTGGTATCTACTAGGGAGAAGATTTTGGGAAGCTGAAATGAACTTGCTTATTGGCACTTGGCTGCCAATGCACAGAATGCATTGCCTTGACATATATCAATCGTAAAAGTTTCTGATAATCTTTTATAGGTAACATAGCATATAAGCTAACAACATTGAGTACTTAGTTATCATTGGAAAATAACCATTTGGTTGATTGGTTTTGAATCTCATTGATACTTTTTGCATTTGTGGATATTCTTAGCACTTTAGTTGTTTTGATGCTGTGTATTCTTGCTCTGGGGTCTGGCTTCACATTTGGAGCAAATTGCACACACTTGAGTATCTAATATCTCTTAGGTACCATATAATTTACAAATATCAAAAAAAAAGCTGGATAGCACTTAGGTAGGTGTGACAAACAGTACGTTACAGATTTTGTTGGCTCAGTGCACTTTGCTGCCTCAGGCAATGGTGTTGGCTCCCACTGCACATTACTATGTCTTCATTCTTGCATCCAATCCGTGGGTCAATGTTAGGCCTTTCATCTTCCCCAAAAGATCCTTCTGAATATCTTTAATAGGGGCAATGATAGGGAGCATCTTTGACACATCCTTGTTGAAAAAGTGGCACACTGCTCTTTGCTCCAGCATCTTCCGCCAGACTGGTCAATAAATTCTTTGGGCTGATGTATTTATAACATGAGTTGAAGTCCATTAATCCTGCAGTTAAATCTTACTTTGAGCTAATTTTTCAGAACTTTCCAGAATCTGTCCAATCATATATGGGAAAACCAAATATGTTAATTCTGCAAAGCCCCTCATTATAAATGGCAAGCAAGACTTTTCAGAGCATTTTCTCCTTGGGAGTTTCCTAATTGTTTAATTGAACAGAGTGATTGGGGGAAGAAAAAGTCCTTCATAATCCATAGACTCACATCTGTATGCAGCCAAATAAAATGCCTTAATTTCAAATAACGAGGAAGGGATGACTTTGTTTCAAACAAGGAAAAGAATACTGTAGTGTCCTTTGTAAATTGCACGATTTGTGTGTGCACTCCGACCACAGTCCCACAGAGATAAGGAAAGCAAATCATTGAACAGCTTTAATCCAGTAAAAATTTCAGTGGATGCCCATTGCATAATGAAGGCTTTGCTATCCATGATTTGGCTTTAAAAGCATGGACTGTACTTTAAACCATTGTAAATTTAAGCTAAGGAATACACCTGGACTTTGGGACAGTGGAAAATAAAATAGCTCCTTTTTGAATAGCACGGCACTAGAGGTGTAAAAGATTGGCGTTTTTGTTAACTTTCAGGAACAAAGGAGTTTAGGCTCCCACCACAAAAGTGGGCAGTAGCTTATTACTTATTTATTTGAGGCAGTCATAAAAAATATCTACCTTGGTTAACATTTTGGAATCAGAGGCCTTTCTTCAGACCTGAATATAGCTGGGAAAAGGTTGGTATAAAAAGATCATCTAGGTTACAGATATTTGGTAAATTAATTGAAGACCAACTTGACAATAGCTGTAGCATTCATTTCTGAGTGCATAAAGCTGTATAGATCTGTAGATGAGGCATTAACCACAAAAAAGGCAGAGATAATTTCTTTTGATTGGAATGTTCAATCGTTTCTCTCTCTACAGATGCCGCCAGATCTGCTGAGCTGATTCAGTAATTTCTGTTTTTTGGTTCAGATTTTACAGTTCTTTGGTTTTTAAAAAAGCTACCTTTGTATAACTATTACATGAATTTTGCCTCCAGCAGTATATTTTACCTATTGTGACAATGATGATGTTTTCACAATGTTAAAATCTGAATGTGGATATCATGGTGTTGAAGATTCCAGAAGATGTCTATTACAGTTATCTACTGTACACAATTTGCCACACAAGTGATGGGTCAGCATTAAGTCAACAGATTATCACAGAACAGCATACTTCTACTCGTGTCTTGCTTCAATAATCACAGTTAAGATGGAGCATTAGATTTTTATATGCTCTGCACAATATCATGGGCATATCTTTGGAAGTACAATGACCATGATACAGAATATACCTTCCAAACCAGGGACATTTACCATCTAGAAGGACCAGAGCAACAGGTGCATGAGAACACCACCAGCAAGTTTCCCTCCAAGACCTACACCAATCTTACTTGGAAATAGATAATTATTCCCTCATTGTTGCTGCATCAAAATCCTGGAACACCCTAACAGCAAAGAAAGTGTCCCTACACCAAATGGACTACAGTGACTCAAAGTGCATCAGAGGTGGGAAAATAAACATAAACAGTGAATGCTAAATTTTAAATTTGACTTAATTATAAAATTAACAACTTAATCTTTGCCAATGGTTTTTCAATTGGAAATGCACATTGGGGACCCAGTACAAATCCTTAGTGACCTCAGAATATTTTCCTTAAAAAGGCAATCTATATTTACAGAGAAAGCAAATTTATTGTTCAAAGTAACTAGAAATTTTAAAAGTGCTATCAATATATTGTGTATGCACTTGCTGATCAAAGGTATTACAGAAAACCTCGTTTTGATTATTGCAAAGCTCTAGGTATTGGAAAACAGCTCTTCATCATAATGACAAAGTGATTACAGGTGAAAAACAACCTAGCTGATCCAAAGACTCAATTTATATAACAGTTTTAATAAATAATGCAAGGTGATTCACAGTGTTACAGGGAGGGTGTGATCAGCTACATGAGGATCTTGGGGAAAAAGAACAAAATCTTTGTCAGATGAAGGCTCTTAACAGCATTTTGAAAAGAGGAAAGAAAGGTAGAGGAGCAGATTTGTTTAGGGTTGGGTGCTTAATTAGAACATTGACATGTAAGGCATGGCCATCAATAGTGGAGCAATTAAAATCAAAAATGCTTAAGAGGTTAGAATTAAAGGAGTGCAGATATCTTGAGGGGTTGGAGGAGGATACAAAGGTAGGAAGGGGCAAGATTGGTGAGGAATCTGAAAGTAACAAGATTGTTTAAAGCACTGCTCAAACGAGAGCAAATGCAGATGAGCAAACCCAACAAATGTGGGTGAATAGGAAATGCTGTCAGAAAGGAAATAGTGGTAGTGTATTAAATGACCTCTAATTTTACAGAATTAAACGTGGAAGGCTGGCCAGGACAGTTGGAACAGTTGAACATAAAGTTATCAGCAGCAGAAAAGGAGCAGGGACAGAGTCACTTAAACTATTGTTGCCATTACTTATGTAACATGTTCTCAAAAGATTCCAGGAGTTTCATTTCATAATTTTTTAACATGAATTCGATCCATGCATTATGAAGAATGTTGTTATATTAGTCTTTTACTTGCCTCAGTTAAATAGATTGTAAAATGAGCAATAGCTAGGAAAGTTTTTTTCGCATTCAGCTTTTTCACAGTGTTTGATATCTTGCCACAAAATAATCTCTCATGCATTTTTAAGGTAAAACATCCACACCTCTTTAATCCCCTTTATTAACTCAGAGCTCCATTAATAAGCATTAGACCTTGTCCCATCATTCCTTGCTACACAAAAGAATGTTCTCCCCATCATGCTGTTTCAACTCACCCTAGGTCTCAGTGACCAATATTGGATGCGGTTCATAATATTTAGAGACTTTAGGGGCAGACTAGGAAAAGTAGTTGATGGCATATGCAGGTCCATGACCAGCTCAAGAGACCAAATGGCCTATTTTTAATTCAAATCTTCATATGTATGTTGTCTGACCAGAATACTATATTTGTATTGTTACGGTTTGGTTGTACCATTTAACACTACTTGTTTTTGTTCAACTGTTGTTTTCATTGTTTGGATACAAAATATCAAATCCACTAAGAACTGCGAGTTTTCTTTCCCTTCATTCTTAGTTATTTGGTAGAAGTAGGTGCAACCCAATTGCCTTACAGCATTCAACACTATACTCATCTGTATTAAATCTCACAGGCCATTGTTTCATCTAATCTACATTTTTTTCCAGTTCACGCAATGCTTTGAATTGCCTCCAGTCCATTGACCATTTGAGTTTATGATTTATGAATCAGAACTATTTGTTTTGTATTCAGGTCACTGATAGAAAGTAATAACAAAAATTTCAACTTTGAATCATCATTGAATCCCTCCTGTGGAAACAGGCCCTTTGGCCCAACAAGTCCACAGCGTCAGCCAAAGAATATCACACCCAGACCCTATTACTCTATTTACACCTGACTAATGCACCTAACCTACACATCCCTGAACACGATGGGCAATTTAGCACGGTCAATTCACCTAAATTGCACATATTTGGACTGTGGGAGGAAACTAGAGCAAACCCATGCAGACATGGGGAGAATGTGCAAACTCCACTCAGTCACCTGAAGCTGGAATTAAACCTAACCACTGAGCAACCATGCTGCCCTTTCATTGGGCATCCCACTAAGTTTATTCCTCCCTCTTACCTCTGGGGTACAAAAAAAAACTCTAACAAGCTCTGTCTTCTCTACTATTCCTTTTAAAATAAGGAATTTTATTTCTTTTTAAATAAAACGTCTGATATCAGCTTTGAGTGCAACTCCCAACCTTTAACCCATGCACCTTTCAAATAAATTGTGCATTATGAGGTATAACTCAACATCTTATTCTCAGAAGTCAAAATGGGTCGAGCATTTAAATCAATGTTACATAGAACATAGAACAATACAGCGTAGAACAGGCCCTTGACGTTGCGCTGACCTGTTACCTATTCTAAGCTCATCCCCATACACTATCCCATCATCATCCATGTTATAAAATGCATTAAGAAACGTAAATTTGTGCTCGAAAATTAATCCATTATTTTACACAACGGATGAGCTCTTTCAGTGGCCTCACTATTACATTTTTATTCAGTTGCATGTAGGTTACTGATTGATGACAGAGGAAATGACCTACAGAAATTAAGTGCACCTCCTATCACACTGACAAAGTTGTGGCACTGAAATCCATAAAACTGTATGTGGTCTGATATGTCCTACTATTAGTCAAATGCAGTTTGAACAAAAACATTGATTTAACAAAAATTTCACTAGAAACCAATTTTATATTGTTTTATAAATTCTTAGGCAATATCCTCTTAGCAAAATTAAAAAATAGTTGAAAGAATGCTTTTTATTTAATTTCAAAATTATAATTCAGCACATATTGATTCAGATTAGCAAACAGATTAAAGCAGGAATTCAATCTATAATTGTAATTTGTGAAATTAAGAATACCGAAAAAATTTAGATAACGCTTTGCACTGAACTTGCATTCCAATATTGTTCAAAGTGGTTTCTTTAACTGAAATTAAGGGAGGTAATATTTTTGAGGCAGGTGAAAACTTGGTTTCTAAAATTTGCATCAGCTTTATCTTTCTCCAACAGATGCTCAGCCAATCTGTCCAAGGTTAATTTGACAATCACCAATCAATATAGAAATTAACATTGGTATTCACTGGTCAGTTAAGCACTTAAAAGCTCTTTACTGCTCTGCAGAACTCAATCGGTGATCAATACCACCACAATGTAGCTTTTCAACTTTAAGAAACAGATGACAACATACCATGTGTTTCCAAAAGCACAATAAAGAAAAAGTTAAAAGACTTCCTGATTACCAAAATCGATCTCCTTGGTCACCTATAACCCCAAAGGTCATGGACATTGTATAGAGGTCAACAGATGAGGCTATCCTCTGGAATAAAAACCTTCATAGATCAGACATTTACTCAAAGCCTCAGCTTTTATACCAAACAATAATTTAAGAAATGATAGTTTAAGATAAAATGTCAGTAACTGTTTAAAAGGGATACATGTAATGAAATTCTTCAATTAAATAAACTGTTGCACAGGTGAGTTCATTGCATAAGACGCTTTAAAAATGTTAGAATTGAATGCTTTGCAACTTCAACGTGAAGAATCATTGTGCAATTTTATTCCTTTTGTGAAGATGTACTTTTCACCTGATTAGAAGCAATCTTCCAAACTACCAAATACTTTGCATTCATCAACAATTCTAAAAATAAGAAAATATGTATTAATGACCAACACCAAGTGATGCATTCAGCATTATTTATAATACTTCGCTTCACTTGGAGGTCGCCACTGATGCTGTTACCTAGCCAGGTAATGAAACGTCTGGATAGCAAACCTACACCCTAAATACTTAATGTTCGCTCAAAACTGTAAAATGTTTGTTACACCTCTGTTTGTCACCCATTGTGGCTGCTTTGCTGCCAGTCAACTTCCTGGGGCAATTCTGGATCATAGATTTCTTGATTGATTTGTTCCATAACTTTTCAAACAAATATTGAAAGTGTGCTGCTCCAGCAGCCTCAATTCACTCTTTTGAAAATGTTAAATTGAATGGTTGATCACAATATTCCATGTGGCTCATTCCCGATAAAGCAATGATATACAAATCTCCTCACTGTTGGAAGGAGTTCAGTGGTTTGTTCCACTAGGCTCATTATGGGTATTTTAATTTCAGTGTAATGAAATACACCTTCAAAAGAACCATTTTAACACTAGAAGCAAAGCAAATGCTCAAGTCTTTTGTATTGTTTAAAAAAAGTTTATTCCAAACAGGAATGTAAATCACTACAGTATATACTATATATAATGTGTGTATATACTCAGTTCCACCTCTTTGTAAACACTTAGTGGATGCTACAGATATTTAGCTGTCTATCCAGTGTGCAAGGCATAGTTTAAAACGGTGTACTGTATTTAAATATATCAAAAGTCTTTCCAATTAGCACAGTTATTTTCTGTTCAGAGACCAGTCAAAGATCTAGGAATAGAACATATTTTTGAAGTCTATAAATCTTTACACAATTCACTACATTTTCAAGCTTACTGTATATCTAGGCTCTGTACTGATTCAGAGCATAAGTCATCCCCTTACTAGATTATTTTTGTAAAATCTTAGTACTTTACACAAAATTAAACATGTAAAAAAATACAAACTTTATACATGTAATACATTAAACAAAATATTAAAAGGAATATTATGTTTCAGTACAGACTTGATGGGTCTTTAAACAAAAAAAGTAATTATGTTTCCAAATATATTCTCCAGCTCTCATACATTTCAAATGAACTTCTTCATCCTTTACTGTTGCTCTTCATTACTTATAACAATATAATCTAAAATTCTTGAATAAACATTCTCCAAACTTTGCAACCAGTTTTAACATCATTTTACAAATGGGCTTACTTAATCAGTTCTTCTAAAGGTATGCCATTACTTTTCATCACTTTAAATTAGTTAACAGGACTATCCAGTCTATAGGGTTTTTTCTTCCTCACACCAATAATGTTCAACGATGAGCAGGAGATGCAACTCTACAATACAAGATTTGCTTTGTCCTGTTTAGTCATGAAGTACCTGATTTATTGAAATATCTAGAAGATGCTCTCCTGAAAAGATGAGCCATTGGAAACAAAGAATGAAACCCAGGTTGTCTGAATATAGGCCCGGTCATCTAAAGGAACAACTATCTCCATTTATTAAGTCCCTGGATGATGTGGGAGAAGGCTGCCCTTCTATTGCCAATACAGGGTAGACAATTGCATACATTAAGAGTTTAATTCACCTTTATTCCCTTGAACACCTTCACCTTCTGTGAAATAAGCTAAGTGAGAAAGTATAAAGCAGTGAATGTTTATTTAGCTGCAGCTCTGGTCAATAATGTAACATTGTGCACTCTACCAAACAATTAAACAACAGAAATACAATCCTTCCATGCATTCATTTTAAAATTCCTGTTGGGGTAAATCCCAGTACCTCACAGAAAGTCTTAGAAAGCAATTGCTAGTTGCAGCCCTAAATACTTTTGGTCGCAAATAATCTTAAACATGTAATTTCTAAGGGTAGGTCATGGACAGGATACAGCACAGGATCCCTAAATAATTGTGCTCTTGGGTTAAGCAAAAGATTGAAGGTGAATTGTGGCACCTCAACTAATGCTCAAACTAAGATCACATAACTTTGTTTAAACCAGGACTCCAGAATCTAGGACTTTACTTCTTGTAAGTTTTCACCATCACACATGTGTTTGCCAACTTAATTATTAAAGAAGCTCCATGAAGATAACTCCATGAAAATAAAATGGTAACCTTTCTTCACCAAAAATATTCAGTGATGTCTCTTTGCTTACTGTTCAAAATTGTAAAAGTTACACGTGATAGCACCATCTTCCCTTCTCAACAGGAAAGTATTAACACATGCAAAGACTATCTCAAACACTGACAGTCCACCGAATCTCATTCTGACTGTCAACAGTTAACGTTTTATGTTCAACATGGCTAATCATTGGGAGTGGGGAACCCGAGCTAACTTTCCCTTCCTTAGCTCAGAGATTAGATTCAGTAGTTTATTGTAATCCACTGAAATTAAACAATGCAGCATAGATTAGGGACTAAACCTGAATAATTTGGTTCTATGGTGCTTTTCCACACTGAATAATAAGTGCTTTCAGGGAACTTGGCAGCAATTTTACATCAAACTTTCTTCATTCTACACAGAATTTCCTCCTGCAACATTAACCCTTTGCTACATAATGCAATGTACCCACTGTCATTCTACTTTGTCAAGTTTAGATTGAAACCTACTGCCTTCAAAATAAAAAGCTCACGGCTGAATCCAGTGTACCTAGCCACCTTAAATATAATATTAAAACCAGTTTATGAATATGTAAAGCAGTTATAAGCATACAACGAACCTTTAGGGTTTCAATGAAATTCACAAACTGCTGTAACATACTCTAGGAAACTTTAGAATACCTATAATCTCTAGTATTTCACCCTTGAACATACAAACACTCGCAAAAAACTATACATATATCTACATATATAAAAAGATATTTCTATAATTTTTGCAATAAAATCAACTGTAACTGTAAGGACATGATTATTAGTTACCTGAATTTTCACTAGAGCAAGTGTTTAGAGCTACCATAGAAGCTTTTAATGCAAATTCAATCTAACATTCAGCAAATAAAGTATGTACTTATTGTATATTCAATTTAAGCAACTATGAACAGCCAAACATTTACTGTGAAAATATCTATATTTCATTTAACAGATGAGTCCAACTTTCTTTCTAAAATGTCTCAAAATCTTAGACCATAAAAATGTAGGATGTGTTATTGGATGCTAAACTATGTGGTACATTTTTACAATGTGTTCACTGAAGTTGTTTCTAATAACTGACACAGCAATTGATGTGAATGTAGAGAGCAAGACACAGTGACAGAAAAGAGATCACATGAGCAATATAAACCTCTGTATATAATTAGGAGTAACAGGTTAAGTATTGCACTTAGATATTAGAGAGTCAACATGTCTTGGTCGGTCTACAGTTGTCTCAATATGGGCCCACGCGGTCAATTAAAAGGCAGGAGAGGCACAAGGTTAGGCTTCAGGAAAACAGCAGACAAAATCAGCCAGTCTGTCCTAAGTTCTGGAGTGGAATGAGAAAGGAGTGAGGAACTGTTATCTGTAAAACAACGCAAACGTTTGCTATATCCAAAGTATAATGTAACTATAGACATGAAAGATAACGTATTAAGTCAGTTTTACAAAATCACTTTTGAAAGGTCATGTGCAACAAAAGTGAAAAAGTTATCCAGCAGGCATTACATATAAATGAATCAGACTTTTAATCCATTCAGCATGAAAATCACATTACACAACATTGAAAAACTGAAACAGAAAAGTTAAGTACACTTTATCTTTGGGTCAATAGTCAAAATATTTTTCTTCAATTGGATTTTTTTACAAAATCTCACTGGTTCTGTATTTTTGAGTTATACTTACCCAGACATACTTGTTACTCATCAGCAAGAATGACTGTATTTCTTGGAATGCCACTTTAAAGAAATGTTAAATGTGGTCATTGCACATTTACTGGTATGGAGCAATTTTGTGACAAGATCTTTATACATATAAAAACAAATAAATACTGTAAACAAAAAAGGCAGTCTGGATCATCTTTTAACAGCCTAAACTTTGCCTTTTGTTCTGCAAAATAATTACATGTCATAACATCTGTATTACATTATATTACTTATGACTTTTGTTGGCAACATTCAGTCCTTTACACATGACAAAAGACAGGAGATGTCATCTCCTCAGTTTTGCATCTTCTTTCAAACGCCACAGCATTAACTCCATGCAGGCACACGCATCTTCACTGGAATCGTGTCCTTCAACTAGTAACAGAAAGAAATTATTTATTGTGATTACACATTGTAAATGGTCCAAAACATGCAAAGCCCACAGCAATATAGTGCACTAGTTTAAAAAGTTTTATCATTTTTCCAAGGTGATATTTTATGATATCTAGTTGGTGAATGAGTTGAAGTAATAATGGATCATTTTAAGTAAAATGATTCAATTACCCTGAATTGTACAGAGTGAAAAAAATTGCTATTTTAAAAGAGATGATGACATGATGAAAGCTGGAAGATTGGTCAGGACATAGGGCAGGGTGATATAATCAGTTTTAGCACTCCAGGAAGAATTCTTAATCCAACACAAGCAACTAGGAAGAAAGTCACTTCTCTTTGATGGCTTTGAAAGATTACCAAGGCAACTGAATGTTGCTGTGTCAAAGCAGTGGAATGAGAAAGGTGTGAGGAATTGATATCTGTACAACAATGCAAAAGATTGCTATATCCAAAGTACAAGGTGATTCCACAGCAATAAGTGTCTTTAATGTTTTACTCTCTATAACTTTAAGAAATTTAGGTCATGCTATATGTGCAATTCAGTGGTATATAATATGCATCAGCCTGTTCCTATGTATTGGTATTAATTTTACTACTACCCTCTTTGAAAATATATAATTTATCATAAGATTCCTAACCAGAATGAATCATGAAAGCACATGATCTCCTTGATCAGGCCTCTACTCCAAAACTGATCCACTATGAGATTTTGCAATTGTGACTCAGATTTATTGGTTGTCTAACTTATTGATGTGAAGTCAACAGGATATATATTCTCTGTATTTTGTATACATTTAATAATTAAACAAAATCCTTAAATCATCAACAACTTTTACAAAGGAGCTTCCAATAAAACTTGAAAGACAGCTTCATAATTAGTATTCACCAATAAAAAGGCAACAGTATTGTGTTTAATTTCTTCAATTGATAATGTTGTTGTTCAAACCATAAAAACAACAGATATTACATTCCTCCCATGTTTTTTTAAATTGAAAAGCTAAGTACTGTACATTTTTCAGATTTTCCAATAAAAATTTGCATTTGTACTTAATCTGGAGTTATGGCACATTTATGGTCACGCTTTTTACATTCAACAATTCCAAAGATTACATTACAGAGGAACCTCAATTATCCGGCATTCAATTATCTGAATTTCGGATTATCTGGCAAGATGGCAAGGCCCAGAATCTTGGCTAAACTGTGTTATCTGGCATTTGATTATCCAAACATTCGATTATTCGACAAAATACTCCCCACCCATGTCATTCAGATAATTAAGGTTCCTCTGTACTCACATTTAAAAAGTTATTATGCAAAATTTACATATAATTAGACCTTTGTAAGTCCATCTTGATTGCCTTTGCTTTACCTACTACCACATACCATTATCCTGAATGATGCGTTTGAGGTAGTCTGCCATCAGATTTTTCAGTGCTCTTTTATACGGCAATCCCAGTCGATGTGGAAATACAACTGCTGTATCAATCACTGTGCTATGTATAAGCTGAAGGAGAAAAAGGTGATTGTTATACTATCTATACTGCAACCTCCACATACTCCTATATAATGGGAATCATTTTATTTTAAACTTTACAACCATGCTAGTTTGAAATCTTTCAGCAAATTATACCAAAATGTATTAGCATCAAATAAACACCGTGTGTTTAGAAGTATGTAATAAATAATTAATGTAATAAAAATAGCCTAAAATATATTTCACAGGAGTATTAGCAAACAAATTTTGACACTAAATCTATTTGGACAAGTAAGTAACCAAAAGCTTAATCAAAGAAGCCAATTTTAAGAAGCATCTTTCTTAAAAAAAAAGAGACTGTGGGTACAAGTGAACTCCAGAGCTGTGCACTCAGGCAGCTGAAGGATGTGGCGATTAAAATTGAGGACATACAAGAATATTTGGGAAAGCAGAGCCCACTGTTATTCAAGGAAGTTACATAGAGAAAGGAGGATTAGGTGAAAGAAGGACAAGATTTTTACAATTTATACATTGGCTCCCTGTCTGACAATGCAAGTCATTGAGCTCAGGGCTGATGGATGAATACAATTTGGTATGAGGATACAGGTAGAATTTGGGATGATCTCAAGTTTACAAAAGCTGGAAGATGAGAAGAAAGCCAGAAGACGATTAGAATAATTAAGACTTGAGGGGACAAATAAAGGTTTAACCAGCTGATAAGTTGTAACACAGATGAAGACTGGCAATTTTAGAGGTGGCCAGAAGCTCATCTTTGTCAAACAGAACTCCAAGGTTGTGGACTGTTTGAGCAGGGGCTAAAGACTGTAGCAAGTTGAAGGAGTTCTTGGGAGGGATCAAAGACAATGGGTTCAATTTTCCCTATTACATTGTGAAAGGATTAGAAAGGGGAGATGGTGACATGACATACAGTTGGGTGGTGTGAGAATACAACAGGAATCTGACGTGTTTTTGGATGATACATTGTTAAGCTGAAAAAAAAATCAACTCCTCCTTTAAGGTCTGATCAAAATAATTACAAGGCAGCACATCCACTTCAATCTGTTGGGTTAAAATATTTAATACATATATGAATTGATTTATTAGATTTTACTACTTAGACATATATATTAAAATTAGGTTAAACAACTGAGATTAGGTTAAACACGTGAATCTCCCATGGTCTTTTTATCTGTCAGGGACTTGGGCAATGGTGGCACTTAGGGCCCTATTGCAGATGCCAAAGCATATATCGTGTGAACCCAGCCCAATGGGGTGAAGTTCGCTGACTGGGGAGACATCCCGGATATTAATTCGGCTCTGAATCATAGGTTACATGCTGAATCCCCATTTTGTAATAAATTCAGTACTTTTCCTTCAAACATAGGTGGAAAACAAGTTCAGGTGGCCTCATATGGACTGCACGAGCAGATGGTTCCCACCAATCTTCTAGATCAGGCAGTTTTACCCCCAGTCCAAATGGGCTGTATTTGCATTAGGCCCGGTTTTCACGTACATTTCCACATACCATTGTTTAAGAAAGGTGGTAAGGACAAGCCAGGGAACTATAGACAGTGAGTGTGACGGTGGTGATGGGCAAGTTGTTGGAGGGAATCCTGAGGGACAGTTTGTACATGAAGGGCTTATGCCCGAAACGTCGATTCTCCTGTTCCTTGGATGCTGCCTGACCTGCTGCGCTTTTCCAGCAACACATTTTCAGCTCTGATCTCCAGCATCTGCAGTCCTCACTTTCTCCTCCATGTATTTGGAAAGGCAAGGACTGATTAGGGATAGTCAACATAGCTTTGTGCATGGGAAATAATGTCTCACAAACTTGATTGAGTTTTTTTTGAAAAAAGAAAGAAAGAGGATTGATGAGGGCAGAGCAGTAGATGTGATCTATATGGACTTCATTTAGGCATTCAACAAGGATCCCCATGGGAGACTGGTTAGCAAGGTTAGATCTCATGGAATACAGGGAGAACTAGCCATTTGGAGACAGAACCGGCTCAAAGGGAGAAGCCAGATGGCGGTGGTAGAGGGTTGCTTTTCAGACTGGAGGCCTGTGACCAGTGGAGGCCTGTGACCAGTGGAGTGCCACAAGGATCAGTGCTGGGTCCACTACTTTTCATCATTTATATAAATGATTTGGATGCGAGCATAAGAGGTATAGTTAGTAGGTCTGCAGATGACACTGAAATTGGAGATGCAGTGGACAGCAAAGAAGGTTACCTCAGATTACAATGGGATCTTGATCAAATGGGCTGAGAAGTGGCAGATGGAGTTTGATTTAGATAAATGTGAGGTGATGCATTTTGGGAAATCAAATCTTAGCAGGACTTATACACTTTATGGTAAGTCCTGGGGAGTGTTGCTGAACAAAGAGACCTTGGAGTGCAGGTTCATAGCTTTTTGAGAGTAGAGCTGCAGGTAGATAGGATAGTGAAGAAGGCGTTTGGTATGTTTTCCATTATTGGTCAGAGTATTTATTGAGTGTAGGAGTTGGGAGGTCATGTTGCAGCTGTACAGGACATTGGTTAGGCCACTTTTGGGATATTGCATGCAGCTCTGGGATCCTTCCTATTGGAAGGATGTTGTGAAACTTGAAAGGGTTCAGAAAAGATTTACAAGGATGTTACCAGAGTTGAAGGATTTTAGCCATAGGGAAAGATTGAATAGGCTGGGGCTGTTTTTCCTGGGGTGTCGGAGGCTGAGGGGTGACTTTATAGAGGTTTATAAAATCATGAGGGGCATAGATAGGATAAATAGACAAAGTCTTTTCGCTAGGGTGGGGGAGTCCTGAACTAGAGGGCATAGGTGTAGGTTGAGAGTGGAAAAATATAAAAGAGACCTAAGGGGTAACGTTTTGATGCAGAGGGTGGTACATGTATGGAATGAGCTGCCAGAGGAAGTGGTGGAGGCTGGTACAATTGCAACATTTAAGAGGCATCTGGATGGGTATATAAATAGGAAGGGTTTGGAGGGGTATGGGCCAGGTGCTGGAAAGTGGGACTAGGTTAGGTTGGGATAGCTAGTCGGCATGGACGAGTTGCACCGAAGGGTCTGTTTCCATGCTGTACATTTGACTTCACACTTCAATTGCTCACTGGCATGTCCAATTATTCCTGAACAATTAACCCTTAATGGCCTGGTTTGAAGATATTTTAAGCCCTACACTACAGGTACCTGCCATCTCAGCAGCAGCATATCAGAAATATGAAGGTGAAACATTAGACTCTTGGGGGAATTCAGTACAGAAGTCAGAAGAGAACCCATTGTAGATAATACTTCATCTACAGCTAGAGAGATGAGATATGCAATGGAAGCCTCTTCAAGCTTGAATACTTGGACATACAATAGGGTGGGCAACCTGTAGAACAGGTTCATACAGAAAAGAATAAAAAGTTATTGTGGACACATGCACACAATGTCACTTTTTCAAACAAAAATGCATACCTTTAGTGCAAATAAATCACTTTCCAAGCTGTGCCCAATTAATATAGTTGCAGCACTGAACATGTTCAGTAATACTGCCTGTACATCACGAATAGTGATTGTTGTACTCTCCATATCTTCCTCTGTTACACCAGAAAATCTACATGAAAGAAAAGGAAAAGGAAAAGAAAAAAGGAGAGAGTGTGCTGTCTCACTAAAACACAGTACCAATGTTAAAGAAATGCCAGGTCAAGATACAGAAACCTCCTTCAGCTCAGACTGCTATATGCTGTGACCAAATCATTGACTTGAACTCATTAATGTAGTTACAATATGCTACCTCTTTGATGGGTTACACCCAACCTTCACATTATCGATCAGAACAGAGTTGGAGGAACACAAAAGGTTGTCAGGCTGGAGACAGTAACAATGTTGGGTGAAGGCAAAACTACTGTTGGATTTAACATGACCATGATGAAAGTCCTAAAGTAAAGGCATTGCTGGATCCAGAACTTCATGGAACATATGCACAAAGACAATGGGTCAACAGAATTTGAGATAGTGAAGATACAGCCAGCAGAGTTTTGGAAGAAAACAAGGTTGAGTCAGGGTCAAATAGCACATCATGAATAGTCAAGTACAGGCTAAGATACTGGAAAGGGAGTACAAATAAAGTGGTGGCTAACAAACAGATTGAGTCAGGGCAGAAGACACCAATTTCAGTGTTTCCAATTTTAAACTGGAATTAAAATTTTCCTCAAATCCCTAAACAGAGTGGATACTAAAATTTTTACATTTAAAAGAAATAATGTGTATTTAGTGTATACTTTGAACTCTGACAGTAAATCAGTTCAAACAAATGCTCAATTAAAATTTGGCCAACTGAATGGCACCTTCATATTTCATATCTTCCATTTTCCTTCAAGAATTAACAATTATTAGCCAATATAATTTTCCTTCCAAACATTTATCACTGTAAAAAAACTTTTGTTTTTCTTATTACCTGACCCAGGAACATCATGCACGGAGGGTTATTCAAAAAGAATGAATATTTATATTTTTCCTACACTATCTGAATGATTTGAAGGCATTTGATAAAGTGCCACATGGAGGGTTACTGCAGAAAATAAAAGCCCAGGTGTACAGGCAGCATTTCGACATGAATAGAAAATTGTCGAAAAGTGTGGAGGTGGAAAAGTGCAGCCTGTCAGGCAGCATCTGAGGAGCAGGAGAGTCGCGTTTCGAGCATGAGCTCTTCATATTTTGGAATATTAAAATAATCTCCAGTATACTGATCTCCAGTATATGCAGTCCTCCCTTTCTCCTAGATGAATAGAAAATTGTCTGGCTAACAAAGCAGCAAATAGGTGTAAATTGTTTTTTTCAGTGTGGCAAGTGAAATGAATGGTGCAGCACAGAGATCAGTGCTGGAGCCTGAAATGCAACTGCTTCTTGGCAGTGACACACCTTATCAAAGTCCATAATTAACTACAAATGGCAGTACTAAAGAAAGATACTTCCTAACGACAAACTAAGTCACCAAGATAGTAACAGTCCCATATTTTAATCATTAAACATACCTGGTGTTATAATCAATGACCTTGTTGTCTGGTTTGACAAACGTATCATACACCACCTTTAGATCTGGGTTGATAACAGTCAATCTTGTCAGCTCCAAACCTTGTTTGGTGTAGCACTGGAATAAAGTTATTGACTATTAATTAAAGAGTGAAGGGAAACTGCAACAATGCAAAATGTTGCATTACTGTTAAATTGACATATAACTACATCCTATGTTAAATTATACAAAACAAAATTATACTTCTGACAGTGACAGTATAGCAACAAATGCAGGATAGATAACATTTTAGAATATTAAATAGATTGTAATGCTTTCAATTAACACTGAACAAGGCACTCAAGCAATATAATTCAGCACATCTACACTATATTGCTGATAGCATGAATAAACATCTCCACTGGAGTCCTGTTCTAGCAATCAGTTTGACTAAGAGTCCAAATTACCACCCAAACCAACAGATGAATATATCAGAAGTTAGCAATCATGACGCAGGTTACTAATCCCATGTTCCTTGTATTGTAAATTGTGCTATTCTGCGGCGATACTCTGGCTTTAATAGGTGCATTTTGTTTTTTTTTTAAAAAGATGAGAAATGATCAAGACAGAGATACTGTGCAGTCTGTTCAAAGCCAACAGCTTGTGAAGCATTGGGGCAGTTTTATTCTTTAAAAATGTTGGAACTATAGAAGCAGCCAGAATGGGTGGGGTCAAGCTCCCAAAAGACTTTTTGTTTTAGCTTTCTGCAGTTGCTGGGGTTTTGAAGTTGGACGTGGAAGCTGTTTCGCATATCGAGCTGGGGTTCTCTCCTTACTGCCGGAGTTGCATATGAGACATTCTAGCAGCAGAAAGAGAACGCAGGCTTTTAGCTATAACAGAGAGAGGAATAAGAGCTTCCACATCCAGCTTCAAGACTCCAGCAACTACTGAAAGCTACAAGCCCTGGTTCTGTGGGAGCTTGACCCCACCGATTCAGGCTGTTAATATCGTTTCAACATTTTTTTTTCAAAAAAGCCCCAAGGCTTCACAAGCTGTTTACTCTATTGGCTTCAAGCAGATCAGATGGCGCCTCTATCTCAACCTTTCTTCATAAAAAGAAAAGGACAAATTACCCCTCTTAAAGCCACAATATTGTCACAAATGCTATTGTTGATCGATCACTCATGCTCAAATAAAAAATCTTTTCTACCCTTACAATCAGTTCAACATGGCAGTGCACTTATCTTGTTCAATCACATGGCTCTCAACCAAAACTCCAGGATGCTGAATACTATGCAGTCACTTAGATTTTTTTGAATAATGCTGCACAGCAGTACACTAAGAATCATTTCCTGTGTGGCTGTTCACTCTCAGGGTTTCATTAGTCATGCAAGAAAAACTGACTTTCTCCCATGCCTTAGCCAATGAATGTTGGCATGCATCATAGGCCAGGCCTTATTCTCCCTCCCTATAGAAAGCTTCAACCACACCAGATTTTAGGAATTCAGCTGTATGGAAGATTACCAGCACAAACCCATATGTTCTTTATAATATATATGTGTACATAAATGAAGAACAAAACAGTATATTGACATTCCTTACCATCTCACAATCCAATGCAAAGACACCTGGGTTTTCATCCAGTGGCATTTCTTTATCAAAAGTCTTCATGAAACCACCTAATTTTTCTTTACGGCCATCCTGTACATGTTGCTGCAGGAAGAATATATTCAATTATAATATGAATGTTTAATAAATAGTTGCACTAAAGGATCAAAATGGCTTTGGTGGATAATTATGCAGTATTTCTAGCAAATCTTCACTTATACCTCAATAAAGTGCCCTCTGGCAACTGTCTTCAGAGCTAATGGCATTAACTGCAGTAATACAAATAAATTAGTTTAAAATTACAATGGGGTTGAAGTGATAGTCATGAGCTCCTATAATAATGTGCATATGTAAGTTGGGAGTGAGAGTTTGTGCGCGCGTGGGGTGGCAAGAAGGGCAGGGGGTAATGCCGCGAGGCTGGTAATCCATATTAATGTTCTAGGAATCTCATAATGGAAGATGGAGAAATTTGAAATCAATGACTATACCTGGAATTAAAAGCTGGTCTGATGGCAACCATGTAACCACTGAATTGTTGTGAAAACCCATCTGGCTTGTTAATGCCCTTTCGGAAAGGAAATTGGCCATCCTTACCTGGTCTGGCCTACATGTGACACCAAACCCACAGCAAACGTGTTTAACTCTTATTTGCCCTCTGAAATGGCCTAGCATACCTCTCCAATCAAGGGCAATACATGCTAGTAGTGACAGAGACGTCCACTTAACGTAAATAAATAAAAAATACGTAAATTGACCATCATGAATGAAAGGCCTGCCTGATGGGTCTCAATCATTAATGCCCCCGACTGTTCTGATATCAGCTAAATCAGAATCTAGTAATGGAAATGCATTCTGTAGTACTTTCTGGATTAATTTCTGTGACAAATAGTAAATTCAGATGCTAAGCAGTAGGTAAGTTACACTGTCACTACATTGTCATGATGATTACAATCAAGTACTTCTGAATTGTATGTGAAGTGTTTGGAATATAGTGGTTGTGCGGCATGGTGGCTCAGTGGTTGGCACAGTTGCCTCACAGCGCCAGAGACCTGGGTTCAATTCCCACCTCAGGTGACTGATATTCACCCCATGTCTGCATGAGTTTTCTCCAGCTGCTTCAGTTTCCTCCCACAATCCAAAGATGTGCTGAATAGGTGAATTAGCAATGTTAAATATAGGGTTATGGTGGGTTACTCCTTGGAGGGTTGGTGTGGACTTGTTGGGCCGAAGGGCCTGTTTCCATACTTGAGGGAATCTAATCAAATTTATAAATGCATGCCTGCCTTTTTTAAAATTCAATTACTACATTATCTCATTCAAACATGGCATCTGAAAGAAGATACAAGAGTATATTCTAATGACATGCAAAATATGACAGATATTGGACATCAGAAACAAAAACAGAAAGCGCTGGAGAAACTCATTAGCTCTGGCATTATCTGTGGAGAAAGAAACAGAGTTAACGCCTCTTTGTAAGTACGATGTGTGCGTTAATTCTGTTCTAATAAAACATTGCCAAACAGCAAAAATGTTGAGAATTTTTTTTAATATTGGCAAGTGAAAAAGAATACATCATTACAGCACTGGACACTAAACTATTAAAATGCTATCCAAAGGTTAGGGTGTGACAGAAGTTTTAATAAATAGCATAACCGCTTTCCAAAACAAATCCCAAAAAATCAGAAGTCTACTATGCACAGATTTCAGGATTTTACAGTCAGAGATAACACTTGTACTGAGTACATCAGTTTATGTATTCTCCACTCAATTATTATTACACATCTTTACTACTGCCTGGTCAGAAAGTATGGATTGTTGGGACCATAGTTTAAAACACTACGTAAAAAAATACTGCAACCAAATTGTTCCTAAAGCAACATTGTTGTAATTACCCAGTTTGGTAATATGCTATACAATGAGAGAGGGGGGGGGGGGGGGGGGGGGGGTGGTAAAGAACAGATAAGAATAAACGCTGTAGCCCCAAAATATAAAGGTTGCAAAATTGCAGTGTGCCAAAGGGAAAATATTAACTGCAGCTTGATAACCTTTATGCTTCTTAGGCACAACATTTGTTCTTACAATGTCGTGGCAGCTCTTTCTCCGAACAATTAAATACATTTTACAAAACAGCAGCAGAGATGATGAATAGATATGAAAGCTATTGAGTTTTGAGAAGATTTGCAGCTCAGGTTGAGGTTCTGTACGTAGGTTTGCTTGCTGAGCTGCAAGTTTCATTTTCAGATGTTTCATCACTGTACTAGGTAACATCTTCAGTGAGCCTCTGAATGAAGCACTGCTGATGTTTCCTACTTTCTATTTATATATTTGGGGGTGGTGATGTCATTTCCCATGATATCATTTCAGGTTCTTTTTACCACCATTTATCACCCCCTGAGAAAAAGAGAACAGGAAGTGACATCACCACCCCCAAACATATAAATAGAAAGCAGGAAACATCAACAATACTTCGTCCGGAGGCTCACTGAATAGGTAACCCAGTATGGTGATGAAATGTCGGAAAATTAACTTCCCAGCTCAGCAAGTAAACCTACATCCAAGATATGAAAACTACTCTCAACTCAAGGCTAGCACCAGAGGATGAGTGGAATGAACATTCTGATCTGCAATTAATTTATATCACATTACTAGATATCTCAATAATGTTCATTAATCCCAATAGTAAATAAACACACAATCTGTTGCCCTTAATCAGCTCTTTGTACCTTTGCTGTCTGACATCCTGCAGATCCTACTGCTCCTGCACAGCAACTATATTGTGTTTCCCATCCACCAGGTACTGTAACAAATAGCAAAATTAGAAAACGTTCTCATCTAATCATTAAATGGAACAAGTTCTAGAATTCTAAGTGCATTTGTAAATCAAAGATAAATAGCTTCTTATTACATTAAGTGATAAGAAGAAATTTTTGAATTTATTCTCATTTAGTTCACCATAATGGTGCAGCAATTGCCACAAACATGAATAATTTAGTGAAGAGCCAATGGCAAGGCATTTCTTTTGAAAATAATGGCAGCTCCTGGATTTTGGCAGGCAAGGTCTTTGCTGTAATAGTGTTAGGGGACCAAATGTAAAGAGAACTGGCAGCCATTTGGTGTTTGTTGTTTTCACCATGCCTATCATTACCCTCTTCTAATTGATAGGTGTGTGTGGGACCAGTTCAATTAATTAAAACATGCAAATATATCATCTGAATGGCAGAGAACTGTACCATGTTGGTGCAGCCCATGATAAACCTTAAAATTTATTCAAATAACTATTTCTGCTATTAATTCTTTGGCCTATTTTGTTGAGGTGGTCCTGGAAGCAGGTTATTACAAAGTCACAGCCCTTTCTCCATTCAAGAAAATTAAATCTGATCAACCCAGATCCCAATTCCAGTGGCATTAGAGTAGTAATGCAATATTGTAATATTACCAAGTATATTAAGAATGTTAGCAATAATTTCAGGTTATGATTAGAGGCACATTTTAGAAATTGTAACCTAGTGGTATTATAATTCGTTTAGTTATGTACAAAACTGAATAGCTTACTTGTCAACTATCCTAAAATTCCAGTATGCACAGGAGAGCAGAAAGTTATTTTTTCCAGATTGGAGCTGGATAAAGGTTAATGTTTTGAAAGGACACATACTGATGTGGAAATACTGGAAAGGAATTTCTAGGATATGGGAATAGTCCATTAGAAGTACAAAAAAAGATAGACATGTTTTCTAGAATTTGGTGTGCTATGATTGGAAGTTGGTATAAGGTGGGAATGCACACAGAAGAGGAATTGCCATGCGAGAGAACACCTGTACTCCCAAGCCCAGGAAACAGCATTAAATTATTTTATTAAAGTAATTTCACAATCCTGAAGGTCTTGGGTCATAACTGGTAATTTGGCTAGAAATGTGGCACTAAGAATGTTCTATCAGCAAAAGGAGAGCTCAGGGAGAGAGTTTGCTAAAATGCGCACTGGCACAGCATTTGGAGCAGGTAATTGGGGATCCTGTGGTAGAGTGGAATGCAGTGAATGGATAAAGGAGGATGAAGGCTTTTATTTCACAACACAGGTAATTACCTCATTCCCATCATTAATCCAAAAACATTTGAGTTCTCTCTTCTATAGCAGATACATTCAACTGTTGTTTTCATATGGTTTAAGAAGAAATATGGCAATAATGGAGGACTTCATGGTTAAAAGCTGTTCCAACTAACAATTACTGAATAACACAGGAGTCTTTTCTCAATCTTCAAGAATTGTAAATAAACAGATTTAGAACCTTAAGATTGAAATTTTGAGCATTAACCAATAAGAATGTCAGGGCATAGAGTTTGATCATTTGAAGCAGAATCCATTTCAGTGTAAACAATCAGTTTGAAGAAGAAATTGGTCAATATGGCAGATGCAAAGAAATTATTTTCATTTGCAGTCACTATGGTTACTAATAAATCCAATAGTGAACTCAAGTGAAACTGTTTCCATTCAAAATGGCCGGATAGTGAAACTTTCTAGCACAAAAGGTAGCTGATAGATTTTTAAAAAAACAACATGTACAGGCATATTATGACATTTCTGAAACACATGGGACTTGAACCCAGTCCTTTGGTCCAGAGGTAGGAACATAATCTCTTTACTACAACAGCCTGAGCATGATACTGATAGGGTTAGATGAAATATGGCACATAACACAAGTTCAGTTGTTACAAATGGTTTATTGTGCTTATATTCTAAGTGATTAGGAACATAGGAGCAGGAGTTGGTCATTGAATCTTTTAAGCCTGCCTTGCCATTCAACAAGAATATGGCTGACCTATTTGTGGTTTTAATCCTACTTAGTCAGCCCGCCAGTGTAATTAGTTTTAACATGTTGACTGCAATATGCTCATAAGAAAGATTGTTAAACTAGTCACAGCAAAACAAATATCTGCCCATATATTCACTGATGCAACATAAAATCTGACAATGTTAAAACAAAAAATTCTTTATAATTATCATTCTTGAATTACTATACCAAACTCACTTTTCTGTCGGCGTAGCCGCCCCCAGTGGTAGTTGCACTCTTCTTTGCGGATACAATCCCCACTAACGGAAACACTGTATTCGCCTCCACAGCGACAGCAAATCCTTATTAAAGCTAAATATAAAAAACAAACTTGAAATATCTGCACATTGCTTCACAATTAAGTGCCAATACATAAAGTCAGCTACATGGAATTCCCATAATTGCCATCATACACCCTTTAAATATTTATTAGATCAGGTTCTCGGACTTTCTGAAAAATTCTAGCATTCTGCAAGGGAATAAATGCAAATCAGCTGGATTTTCAATTAATTGAGGCATCATACCAGCTAACCCAATCACCCTACATCCAAATACTTGCACCTTCCAATAAAGGCCAGTGAACAGAAAGTACAAGCAGGAAACTGGAAAACGTGTTCCTCATAATCCAAGGGTATTAAGGCTATTGCAGGGCCCCAATCACTACCCCGGCTAATTCAGCAAAGTCAAATTGTGGAAGACAGCATAACTTACCATCAGTGTCCTAAAGGACGGAGACAGGCCCTTTGGCCCAAGCTGACCCATGCCTACCAAAACGTCCATCCACTTTAACCCCATTTCCCTGCACTTGGCCCATATCCTTCTAAATTTCTTCTATTGACATATTTGTCCAAATGCCTTTTAAATGTTATTAATGTACCCACCTCTGATATAGTATTGGGGAATCAACGGTTAAAAGTATCTGTTTGTAATAATGATTCGCCTTAAAAGTTGGAACTGGGTGCTTGAAGACATGGTGGCAGTGGTTGTGGGAAATCACAAATTAAAAGATGCAGGCATCATTATCTAACCTTATTTACTGTTCTTGTCTAATTTTCTCCCCTGTCTCTGAACCAGACTTTCTTTCTTATTAATAGAACATTAATAATCCACTTTGCTTATCTACTTTTGACTTCCATGAACAGTACTAAATGGTAAATGTAAAATTAAATGTAAAATGTGGGGCTTGGGAAATGTGTACTAGTTACACACGAGGGAGAAAACATATACTGCTTTTCAGCTATAGACAGAGATCTGTTAAGGGTCCATCAAGAGATAGCTTAGATACTACTCTGTGGTGTTGATTCAAGATCTCTTGCCGGCTGAACTGAAATAAAGTGTTGAAACTGAAGCCTTTTGTGGTCCAAAGCTTTTTGAATCAACATCTTAACTACTTCCATTGGTAATTCATTCCATATGTGTATCATCCTCGGTGTAAAAAAGTTGCCTCTCGGGTTCCCTATAACCTTAAACTGATGCCCTCTAGTCCAACTTGCTTGTAGGATGCACCATTATTAGGTGTCATACTTTCCCCCTCTCATTTCATTAATAACACCATTACTATGAAGGAACACCAAATTTTCTAATTTAACTCAACCAATGACAAAGGAGCTCTATTTATTAATCATGCATTTGATTTTGGAATGAGCCAGAATTGAGTAACACCTATCATTACCTGCCAGTAAGAAAGTGGAAGCCCAATGTCAAAATGTCAAAGAAATCAATGAAGTGCAAGTTAACACTCTGACCTGAAGATTAGCAGATTGCAAGAGTTCCATCTTAGGGTTTATTAGAACAAAAACTGCCACAGCACTACTTAGGTGAGAGGGGCCAAGGTAAGTCATCAATATTTATTAACTTTTAAGTTATTTTAAAGAATTAATTTCTTTGTTGTCTTTTTAGAAAAAAAAAATCCAGAGACTTTGAGAAACAGGATATAGAAGTTGACTCCATTTGACAAGGTAGGAATATCAATTCATTCTCATAAACATTCCAGATTTTATGCAAATGTTGGTGTTCTTACTACAATATTTTATAGTTTATTGCAATGTGTTGGAAATATGCTCAGGGGTATGTTTAAGCTGTTTGGTCAACATTTGAGTCTAAACCACAAGTGTCACTTTGTATTTTTACTTCAACATATTACTACATTTAATTTTAAATTTTAACATATTTAATCAGTTTGAGAGAGTCTGGACCTCCCTGCTTATCAAGTAATAAGTTTCTCACACAGGCTTCAGTTGCATAGTAAGTCAAAAGTGTATTGTTAGCCTTGTACCATGTTATTTCATTCAAATTGCACAAATTTTAATTCAGAGGGGGAAAAAAAACAGGTCTACTAAATTGGAATTGCCTACTCAAAAGTCGTAAGAGTTGTTTACTACACTGAAGGAGTACAAAGAGAATGAAACCCTTGCCTATTCTAAGGTTTTGAGCAATCTAGGTTACTCAAGTCACACATCCCTACCAATAGATTACTTCTCCCCTTTTTTGGAGCATTTTATGCTGGATACATATAGAAATCAGTCAGCAAGTATCTCAGCAGAATTATTGAATAATATAGCTAGACAACATAGGTCTTCCAAAATAGCAGTTCTCATGATGAAATACCATTGTCACCATTCTCCTGAGCACAGTATGGGCACACATTTTCTTCTCACACCAGTTGAAGATGCAGATCATCATCAGTAATTGTTTATTATTCCACAACCCAATTATTATTTGTCAAGTATGGGTATGAGGGGCAAGATGTAGACTGTCCACCCATATCCGAAACAAAATCATCAATGTGTCTCTGGATTATAGATAGGATGATTAGTGGGTCTGTTATGATCCAGGGCACAGCATCCCATTTTTTTTGTACACAGGATCCAATCTGAACAAGCTTCAAGTTCACCTCTAGCAGCATCTTTGAACTGCACATAACGAATGATACTTCTTGAACATTTATGAAATGGGAGTTAGCAGCACACTTGGTCAATAAGGGAACAATGTGATACCAGAATATCCTTATGGTTAAATTATCCACATTCTGCAGTGAGTAGCTTATCTCTTGAGTCCCCAAAGCCTGTCTAACATTTACAAGGCACAAATCAACAGTGTGACGGAATACTCTGCACTTACCTGGATGACCACACCAACACCACAAAAAGTTTCATATGGGCATGGATTGGATAAATAGGCAAAGTCTTTTCCCTGGGGTCGGGGAATCCAGAACTAGAGGGCATAGGTTTAGGGTGAGAGGGGAAAGATATTAAAGCGACCTAAGGGGCAACTTTTTTTTTTACACAGAGGGTGGTACGTGTATGGAATGAGCTGCCAGAGGATGTGGTGGAGGCTGATACAATTGCAACATTTAAGAGGCACTTGGATGGGTATATGAATAGGAAGGGTTTGGAGGGATATGGGCCTGGTGCTGGCAGGTGAGACTAGATTGGGTTGGGATATCTGGACGGGTTGGACTGAAGGGTCTGTTTTCATGCTGTACATCTCTATGACTCTATCTAGGATAAAGCAGCGCTTGATTGGCATCACACTCACAAGCAGCCATTTCCTCCACAGACAACACTAAGTATCAGCAGTGTGTACTAATTACACGATACTCTGCAGAATTCACCAAAGATCCTTAGACAGCACCTTCCAAACCCACAACCACTCCCATCTAGAAGGGCAAGGGCAACAGATACATGGAAACACTACCTTGCAAGTTCACCTCCACTCACTCACCATCACTGTTCCTTCAGTGTCACTGTGTCAATATTCTAGAATTTCCTAACAGTGTTATGGATTATCTACAGCACAGACTGCAGCAGTTCAAGAAGGCATCTCACATCACCTTCTCATGGGCAACTAGGAATGGGCAATAAACGCTAGCAAGTTAGCAGTTCCCACATCTCATTAGGAAATAAAAAGAATAGACAGACAATGGCCACTTGAGGAGACAAAATGTTTCTACGTATCATTCTTTTCCAGGAAAGTTAGTGATCACCTCTGCGACATCCAAGGTGAAGGATATGTACAAAGAGGTTTTACAACCTTTCACGATTCTTCACTGGTTTTCTTTCAAAACAATCACTAACTGATTTGTCAACACTTTGTACAATTCAATTAGGGAAGTTATAAGTCAATACCACATCACCTAGACTTCTGGTTATCCAATTTAGAAACATTTATTCTGTCATGTCCCTTCAGAATCTTGTACATTTCATTGAGTTACCACTCATTTTTATAAACGCTAATGAATAAAGACCTAAGCCATTCAGAGATTCAACATCACATGCTTCATTCCAGGAATCAGTTTAGGAAGTCACTTGTGAACTACCAATATATTCTTTTTAAATATGGGGACCAAAATTGTACACAATATTCCAGGTGTGGACCTTATCAACACCTGGTTTCCTAGGTTTAAATTATCTGCCATTTCCTTCCACCACCCCCCCCCGCACCCCATTAACTAATTACCTAGTTGCATTCTTTAAAGGTTGCTCACTTACTTTATCTATTCTTCCTTTCTATACACTTGTAAAAGCAAAAAGCAAGAGTTTCTACATTTGTCACCAATTTACTCCCTCATTATTAGCTGTTTAATTACCAGTGGCATGTTTTCTAAAAGCATCCAAACCTTTGGCTTACCACTAGTTTTCATCATAGAGTCAGAGATGTACAGTATGGAAACAGACCCTTCAGTCCAACCTGTCCACGCCGACCAGATATCCAACCCAATCTAGTCCCACCTGCCAGCACCCGGCCCATATCCCTTCAAACCCTTCCTATTCATATACCCATCCAAATGCCTCTTAAATGTTGCAATTGTACCAACCTCCACCACATCCTCTAACAGCTCATTCCACTTTGCATTCCTTAGTTTTTGACTAGATACTCTCCTTAAACAATGAAGCTTTTGGCCCGAAACATTCACTTTCCGACTCCTCAGATGCTATCTGACCTGCTGTGCTTTTCCAGCTTCATATCTCCTGACTCTGTCAATGGGTGGTTCATTCTTCTCATACAGTCCTTTGCTTTGACTGGACTAAATCTTTGCTGAGTATCATGAAATAGCTGTTTAAATGTTTGTCATGCTCAGCTACTGACCCTCCCCTTCGTTTATTTTCCTAGCCCAGTTCAGAAAAGTCTTTCATACTGCTGTAATTGCACTTATTTAAGTTGAGGACTCTGGTTTGAGACCCTCAAACAACATTTGAAATGTTGGGATCACTATCCCCTAGAGCATCCTCAGCTATGAGATCACTTATTCACATTGCTATCTCGAAGCTAGCCTGTTCCTGGGTAGTTTTGCAATATACTGCTCCGAGATGCAATCCTTGATACACATGCTATTGGAAGGACATCATGAAGTTGGCAAGAGTGCAGAAAAGATTTACAGGGACATTACTGGTATTGGAAGGTTTGAGTTATAAAGGAGAGGCTGGATAGGGTGGGACTTTTTTCCCCTGGAGCATAGGAAGTGGAGGGATGACCGTATAGAGTTTTATAAAATGATGAGGTAAGTTATATAGCAAAAGGTCTTTTGCCTAGAGTAGGGGAATTCAAAACTAAAGGGCATAGTTTTAAGGTGAGAAAGGAAAGATTTAAAATGAACCTTGCAGCAACCTGTTCCACACAGAGGGTGATACATACATGGCATGAACTATCAGAGGAAATGGTAGGCGCAGGTACAGCTACAACATTTAAAAGACATTTGGACAAGTACATGAATATGAAAGATTTAGAGGGATATGCACCAGAAACAGACAAATAGGATGAGTTTAGTTTGGGAGACCTGATTGGCATGGATGAGTTGGACCAAAATGTCTGTTTCTGTGTTGTGTGTCTCTACGATGCCCAATTGTGTGATTTCCTTCCAAACAGCTGACATTATTTAGTAATTAGCTATAAAATGCAGTCATCCAACTAATGTCATTGGTCAAGCAATCCAGAATAAAGTAACTAATTTAATTGAACACAGCATTTGCATGACCAAAAAGCTGTGTTGTGGTTAAAAACATTACACCCTGTTCCTTGGGTGCATTAAGTATGAAGCAGTAATAAACAAATTTCTCAAATGTTTCATAGTACTGTCAATAACTTACTCAACCAGCAAAACTATGAAAAAAGGGGCTGTTACTTTTTAAAAGGAATATAGATGAAATTGATACCTGCTAAATGGCATTCTACAAGTATGATGTACCTTAAATAATTCAAAAAGAATAACAAAGGAGCCTGGAATTTATATTGCTCAAATGACTGAATAAGACTCATTTCCAAGAAAGAAACAACATTCAATATAGAGGTTTGGATTATACTTCTAGTCCAAAAGAATTATGTATAAAAAGAATTCAAAGCACTTTTTGGTATTTATTAAAAAGCTGCGTGCAATTGCTATTTACAGAACCTTACTACCACACTTGCAATTTTTCTCTTCTAACAATCCCATGTTCACAAAAACAGCTGTGGAAATGTGCAGGTTGTAATCACATTGTCCCACTATTGGTGGCACTGCAGCACCACACCAACATCTGCACTGCAAAAAATTTCCATTAGTCACACTCACTCTGTTTCTATGCTTTCCAAACTGCCATACATTATTAAATCAATATAAGAAACCAATGTGTTATGTAAAAATAAAGATTGACTTAATACTCAATCAGGAATTAATTATATAAATACACCATTGCATTAAATGGCAAGCCTAGTTTTAAGTTATTCCTGAGCGAATGCTTGTTTAGACAAGTGGTAGACATAATTCAGATGCTTCAAACTGACAATCGCACACTGTAGCGTTAAGCCCAAAAGGTTTACCGAATCTGAGTGTATCTGGGATCATGAATCATGCCCAAGTATTCATTTAAACAGCTTAGCTAGTTCAGATAACAGATTAAGCCATTCTCAGCTGCACTAGCAGGAGAACGGTGACAAATTTTCCTACCGTGGACAAAACCATCAGGGGAATTCCATCTCCTGATCACTATCCCACAACTCAGAGGAGTACATTGATGAATTTTCAGAACAGGGTGAAATTTAAGAGCAGTTTGCATGGATATGCTATTTTAAAGTAATGAAAAATCCAAATGAACTTCATGAGAGCGTTA
This sequence comes from Chiloscyllium punctatum, assembly GCF_047496795.1. Classification (NCBI taxonomy): domain Eukaryota; kingdom Metazoa; phylum Chordata; class Chondrichthyes; order Orectolobiformes; family Hemiscylliidae; genus Chiloscyllium; species Chiloscyllium punctatum. The sequence goes on from NC_092762.1 coordinate 69,128,787, forward strand.
TAAATAAAAAATATGACACTAAGTCACATAGACCAGATGTTGAAAAGCTTGGCGAAGAAAGGAGGAACATAGGGGCAGGAGTAGATGATTAAGCCCATCAAGCTTCCTCCATCATTCAATAAGATCATGGCTGATCTGGATGTGGTCTCAGCTTCTAGGTGTAATCCTAGGTGCCCTCGTCTTTGTAAAGTCTGTTTAGCTCAGCCTTGAATGAATTACATGAGACAGACTCCACTGCTCCTTGGTGGAAAAAGTTCCACATACTAGCAATTCAAAAAGAAATCCTCAACCTCATCTTAAAATTTTAATCTTAAAACTGTGTCCCATAATTTTAGTCTCCCTCACAAGATGAAACATTCAGGTAACTAATTACCTTATATGTTTCAATAAGATTACCTCTCATTCTTCTATATTCCAATTAATATAGACCCATGTTGTTCAACAAATTTTCAAAAGGTAAGGCCTTCACTTGAGGAAGAAATCAAGTCAACATTCTCTGAAATGCTTCCAACACTATCAAATCTTTTTCAATTAAGGGGACAAAAAATGTAAAGAGTTCCAAATGTAGTCTTACTAAGACCCCCACTCAACTGCAATAAGTTTCCCTATTTTACTATTTCATTCTCCTTGCAACGAATACCAACATTGTCAGCATCTTCCTAACCACTTGCTGCACCTGCATACTAACTTTGTAAGTCAAGTACCAACTACATAAATCCCAACGTACCACCAGGTTCAAGGGCAATTTCACATTTTCCCACATTATACTCCATCTGCAGACTTCTGTCGACTCATTTACTCTGTCTATATACTTGTGCAAACTGTCTTTCTTGACAACTTACTTTCTTACTCATCTTAGTGGCATTGACAAATTTAGCTCCTGTACATTCAGCCCTTTCAAAGTCATTGACATCTAAATAATTGAGGTGCCAACGCCATTCCACTAGCTTCAGCTTTCCAACTTGGAAAAGGTCCATTTATATCCCTACTTTCTGCAAGCTAACCTTTAATCCTTTATCCATGTTAATTATGACATCTTTTGCTTTTTCTTGTGTAGCAACTCTTTTGATATGGCTGCTTACCTAGTGCTTTTTGGAAAATCGGTATATCACATTTACAGATTCCCTTAATCTACCTTGCTAGTTTTGTTCTCAAAATAACAGATTTAAACACAATTTCCTTTCTGGAAACCACATTGACACTGCCTGATCATATGATGGATCCTAGCAATCTCCCTATTACAAATGTTAGGCTTGTTGATTTATAGTTTCCTGCTTTCATGAATAAAGGTGTTACATTGACCAATTTTCAATTTACTGGAACCCTTCCAGAGTCTAAGGAAGTTTGCAACTACAAATGCATCTACAATTCCTGCAATCGCTTCTTTTATGACTCCAACTTGCAGGCCACCTGATTCTGGGATGTGACAGTCTTTAAGGTCAAATAGCTTTCCCAGCACCCTTTCCTTGGGGATGGTGATTGCTATAATGTTCCTCTTGACCTTTAAGGGTCTTTGTGAAGTCTTTTATAGCAAAGTCACCAAATAATTGTTCAACGTTACAACTGTTTTCTTGTTTTTCATTATCAATTCCCCAGAATCATCCTCTACAAGACCAACACTAGGTTTAGTTAATCTTCTGCCATTCAAATACTTGGCACAAACTCTTCCCATCTGTTTCATTATACTAGCTGGATTTTTCAAACTCACTTTGAATTTTCTAATACTTATTTAGTCAGTCATTGCTGGATCTGAAAAACAAAACAATCTTCTCACCCGTCACTAATCTTTGCTAACTTGTAGTGTTTCCTTCAATTTGATACTATCCTCAACATTCTTATTCAGTTATGGATAATACATCCTTTTCAAAGAGTCTTTCTTTCTCATCAAGATAAAACAAGAGTTATTTAGTATCTCCTCAAGTCTGCCATTCCATCATATCTTTTAGTTTAGTTTCCCAGTTCAATTTCAGCTAACTCTGCCTTCATATCTTGATTCAGATTTAAAACTTTATTCTTAGACCATGCTTAAGTGGGATAGAGAATTCAAGGAGTATACAGAATGAATTCCAGAACTTAGGGCCTATGCAGCTGAAGGCACAGTCAATAATGAAGCAATTATACTTAGAAATACTCAAGGGACAGGAATTAGACGAGTACAAATTTCTCAGAGGGCTGCTGAGCTACAGGCAATTAGAGAGATGGGGAGGTGAGGCCCAGGAGGGATTTGAAAATAGGAGTGAGAAGTACCTTAAATTCAAATAAAATAAATTTTCAATTCAGTCAATTTCTCAACCCTTTGTACACATGACCTTGAGACCACTGCTCTAATTCTTCAGCTGCAGCTATTTTTTTAAAAACTGAGAAATACGATCAAGCTAGTTTATGTAACCTTGAGGCCTTTTTCTCTTTGGTCCAATCAGTAATCAAGTTTGTCTGAATATACTCTGTTCTATAGCCATTCTAATCTGCAAACACCTGATCTTGTCTGAGCTCAGAAGCTAAGCAGACTCGGCTGTGTTAGCACTTAGAGGGAAACTGCCTAGGAAAACAAGGAGTAATGTACAACTGAAGATAACAAGTAGTTTAAGGAAACGGATCATTAATCCATTGTGTCAATGCACGCAACAGTTGTACTAATCTGAAATCTCAATTTCTGAAGTACAGAAGACTCTGGAAACATCAGGTGCAGTAGGCTGTTAAGACAACATCTTGTGCAGTAGTGGTTATATCCCTACTTCTGAACAGAAGATTTGGGTTCAAGTTCCACCTGCCATGGAGGTGTGTGTCGTACATACTCAAACAGGCTGATTAAAAAACGTTTACACTGCTGCATTGCAAACTAATGGAAGATTGTGCTTGAGTTTATGCAAATGACTTTGTACAGCAAATGTGCATACAGTTTCACCTTGGCAAAACTGGTGCATTGCCCAGTAGACTTTCCGGACGGTATCCCCTAATAGAAACTTCAGGTCTCCCTGCCTAGACTAGGTATGTCCAAACAATGGGCTCATTAACCAGGAGTCCTCTCCATCTAACTCAAAGCCCACACAACTCAGTTGCACTTAAACACTCAATTGTTGGGTTTGCTCAGTTAGACTTTCTGGGCTTGGAATTTTGTAAAAGGTTTAGGGTGATAGGGGAAAGATTTAAAAGGGACCTAAGGGGCAAATATTTCACACAGAGGGTAATTCGTTATGGAATGAGCTACCAGAGGAGGAGGTGGAGGCGGGTACAATTACAATATTTAAAAAGGCATCTGGATGGGTATATGAATAGGAAAGGTTTAGAGCAATATGTGCCAAGTGCTGGCAAATGAGACTAGATTAATTTAAGATATCTGGTCGTCATGGACAAGTTGGACTGAAGAGTCTATTTCCATGCTATACATTTCTATCACTCTATGGCTGTCTCAGCGTAACGTTTCATAGATAAATAAATTTTATCAGAGCTTAAAGATCTGTTTATATCAGCAGATTAAGACATATGCAAACTGAAACCAATGTAAATTCCACAAATAGCCTAAGAATCTTAAAGCAATTAGTAAAAGAGAAAAGCTACGTCCAGGCTCACACGCAAAGAACTTGAGCTTAACCTTGATTGACATTAAGTAATAGTTTTTTGTTTAAAAACAATGACATTCTGCCAGTTTGACAAGTTTGGAATGTTTGATTCTTTAAAGCTAAGTTGGTATCATCAAAGGCACGGAGGAGCAGAAAATTAACAAAAATACAAACCAGTCTATGACATTCAACAAGAAACAATTATTATTTTGGATAACTAAAAAGAAACTATCAACTTCAACTGGTTAAATGCTACAGGAAGGATAGAAAGGGAGGCAGGAGAGGAGGGGGAAGTGGCATTTTTGATAAGGGATAGCTTTACAGCTGTGCTGAGGGAGGATATTCCCAGAAATATATCCAGGGAAGTTATTTGGGTGGAACTGAGAACTGAGAAATAAGAAAGGGATGATCACCTTATTAGGATTGTATTATAGACCCCCTAATAGTCAGAAGGAAATTGAGAAACAAAGTTGTAAGGAGATCTCAGCTATCTGTAAGAATAATAGGGTTGTTATGGTATGGGATTTTAACTTTCCAAACGTCGACTGGGACTGCCATAGTATTAAAGGTTTAGATGGAGAGGAATTTCTGAAGTGTGGACAAGACAATTTTCTGATTCAGTATGTGGAAGTACCTACTAGAGAAGGTGCAAAACTTGACCTACTCTTGGGAAGTAAGGCAGGGTAGGTGACTGAGGTGTCATTGGGGAAGCACTTTGGGGCCAGCGACCATAATTCTATTAGTTTTAAAATAGTGATGGAAAAGGATAGACCAGATCTAAAAGTTGAAGTTCTAAATTGGAGAAAGGCCAATTTTGATGGTATTAGGCAAGAACTTTCGAAAGCTGATTGGAGGCAGATGTTCGCAGGTAAAGGGACGGATGGAAATGGGAAACCTTCAGAAATGAGATAACGAGAATCCAGAGAAAGTATATTCCTGTCAGGGTGAAAGGGAAGGCTGGTAGGTATAGAGAATGCTGGATGACTAAAGAAATTGAGGGTTTGGTTAAGAAAAAGAAGGAAGCATATGTCAAGTATAGACAGGATAGATTGAGTGAATCCTTAGAAGAGTATAAAAAAAGCAGGAGTATACTTAAGAGGGAAATCAGGAGGGCAAAACGGGGACATGAGATAGCTTTGACAAATAGAATTAAGGAGAATCGAAAGGGTTTTTACAAATATATTAAGGACAAAAGGGTAACTAGGGAGAGAATAAGGCCGCTCAAAGATCAGCAAGGCAGCCTTTGTGTGGAGCCACAGAAAATGGGGGAGATACTAAATGAATATTTTGCATCAGTATTTACTGTGAAAAAGAATATGGAAGATATAGACTGTAGGGAAATAGATGGTGACATCTTGCAAAAATGTCCAGATTACAGAGGAGGAAGTGCTGGATGTCTTGACACGGTTAAAGGTGGATAAATCCCCAGGACCTGATCAGGTGTACCCGAGAACTCTGTGGGAAGCTAGAGAAGTGATTGCTGGGCCTCTTGCTGAGATATTTGTATCATCGATAGTCACAGGTGAGCTGCCGGAAGACTGGAGGTTGGCAAACATGGTGCCACTGTTTAAGAAGGGCGGTAAAGACAAGCCAGTGAACTATAGACCGGTGAGCCTGACCTCGGAGGTGGGCAAGCTGTTGGAGGGAATCCTGAGGGACAGGATGTACATGTATTTGGAAAGGCAAGGACTGATTCGGGATAGTCAACATGGCTTTGTGCGTGGGAAATCATGTCTCTCAAACTTGATTGAGTTTTTTTGAAGAAGTAACAAAGAAGATTGATGAGGGCAGAGCAGTAGATGGGATCTATATGGACTTCAGTAAGGCATTCAACAAGGTTCCACATGGGAGACGGATTAGCAAGGTTACATCTCATGGAATACAGGGAGAGCTAGCCATTTGGATACAGAAATGGCTCAAAAGGTTGAAGACAGAGGGTGGTGGTAGAGGGTTGTTGTTCAGACTGGAGGCCTGTGACCATGGGAGTGCCACAACGATCAGTGCTGGGCCCTCGACATTTTGTCATTTACATAAATGATCTGGATGCAAGCATAAGAGGTACAGTTAGCAAGTTTGCAGATGACACCAAAACTGGAGATGCAATGGACAGTGACGAGGGTAACCTCAGATTACAAGAGGATCTTGACCTGATGGGCCAATGGGCTGAGAAGTGGCAGATGGAGTTTAATTCAGCTAAATGCGAGGCACTGCATTTTGGGAAATCAAATCTTAGCAGGACTTATACACTTAATGGTAAGGTCCTAGGGAATGTTGCTGAACAAAGAGACCTTGGAGTGTGGGTCCATAGCTCCTTGAAAGTGGAGCTGCAGGTAGATAGGATAGTGAAGGTGGTGTTTGGTACGCTTTCTTTTATTGGTCAGAGTATTGAGTACAGGAGTTGGGAGGTCATGTTGTAGCTGTACAGGACATTTGTTAGGCCACTGTTGGAATATTGCATGCAATTCTGGTCTCCTTCCTATCAGAAAGATGTTGTGAAACTTAAAAGGGTTCAGAAAAGATTTACAAGGATGTTGCCAGGGTTGGAGGATCTGAGCTACAGGGAGAGGCTGAACAGGCTGGGGCTGTTTTCCCTGGAGTGTCGGAGGCTGAGGGGTGACCTTATAGAGGTTTACAAAATAATGAGGGGATGGATAAGGTAAATAGAGAAAGTCTTTTCCCTGGGGTGGGGGAGTCCAGAACTACAGGGCATAGGTTTAGGGTGAGAGAGGAAAGATATAATAGAGACCTAAGGGGCAACGTTTTCACACAGAGGGTGGTACATGTATGGAATGAGCTGCCAGAGGAAGTGGTGGAGGCTGGTACAATTGCAACATTTAAGAGGCATTTGGATGGGTATATGAATAGGAAAGGGTTTGGAGGGATATGGGCCAGGTGTTGGCAGGTAAGACTAGATGGGGTTGGGATCTCTGGTCGGCATGGACGGGTTGGACCGAAGGGTCCGTTCCCATGCTGTACATCTCTATGACTCTATGGTAGGTTTTACAGCAAAAGGTTTAATAAAACGAAGTTGCAATACGTGCAAGAGAGCACATTGTGAATTCAAAAGCCTACGGTTCCATGTGGCTATCAACAAAAGTGGTTTTATTGATTTGAGAGTTCAGAACTGTTGGTTTAGTTATGAAGAATACTAATTTTCAAAGTAGAAAAATTAAAATGTAGCTCAAGAAATAAATAATTTTGGACCCATTCATTGCACTGAAACACATTTTACTTACAGTCAGTGTTATTCTTTCTCTCATCCTGATTATAAAGCACTGCAACACCAGGCTTCTCTGGATGTGGTCTTGGGTAGCAATTTTCTTGTAATTGCTCTTCAGTCAAAACATACTCACTCAGCTTCTTGTACAGCATAGCACCTGTAATTAAATAAACTTGCATCATAATAGGAGCTGCTTTTAGGATCAAAGTGTGAATACAGCCCACACGTGTAATGACGTTAGGTTTCTAGAACTTCAGTGCATAGAAATGCAGGACACAATACAGATTATAATTTGCAAGAAAATTTAGAGTTTCATTCCAAACTGAAATAGGAATGCTGTATTTATGCAGTGAGTGGTTTGATTCAAGCATAATGGAGCAAATACAGTAAGAGCTTTATTCTGAATTAGTCAAATCTCAACCTTTACATTTGAATGCCTTGATGCCAAAGTGTATAATGGAAAAACAATGAAGTTGTATATTTTTCCTTCCACTGATAAACTTCACAAAATGCAGACCCGATGCATTTTTGTTTAATACCACCCAATAAACTTTACAAGATTCTGCTGCAGAACAAAATTTTTACTTTGGAGTAGCAAGCCTAATTTATTTTGGGAAATTACAATGATATCTCAAAGAATTTCACAATTTTGGCTAAGGTTTTACGTACAGCTTAATGGTACAAAATGAACACATGGGAAGTCCTGGAACTTTACCAGATGAAATATCCTTAAGTAGGAAGGGAGATAATTTCAGTTTTTGTTTGCAATTATATTTTGCTTTAGGTAGTAGTAAATTTTTCATTACAGTCCACTATATTTTGAGTTCTTCTTCATACTTCCCTTTATTATTCTTGTTGTTGATATTTAACTTTGATCACACAAAATGGCCAAGATGAGCATTCTTGTAAGGGCTTTAAACATCTATCATGTTGATCAAATGTACATTAAAGAACCAAAAGCAGGTGCAATGATACTTGAAATATGCTATTGCCCTCTTCACTAGCTATAGACAATTACACATCAATATTATAGGAAAACCCAAACTGTAGCCTTTTTGCTCTTATGGATTCTGTTTTTTCTTAGATTTTTTATCATCATTTGCAAATTTCGTTTATACATTTTCTTTGGAACTTGGCCAGATCAGTCAATAACACTATGACCAAACCTCCAATCTTGGTGACAACCATAAAAATCTCTTCACCATACTGATTAATCGATATTCTTCTGTGCTGAAAATCATCTAGAAACACTACCAAGGGTTGCAGGGCACAACAAGAACAACAATTTACTATCATAATTCAATCTTGGATAATGAAGAAAAATCTACACTGTCCCCTCCAAGGTCAATCCTTAAGTGGCCAATACTGAAGTGTGCCTTTTAACTCACTCATAGGATGTAGGTGTTGCTGGCGTTTTATTGCCTATCCCTAGCTACCTTCAAGATGATGGTGGTGAGCTACCTTCTTGAACCACTGCAATCAATTTGGTGCAGGTAGACCCCACAATGCTCTCACAGAGCAACAGTGAAGGAATGGTGATATATGTCCAAGGAAGGATGGTGAGAGCCTTGAAAGGAAACTTGAGAGTGGTGGTGCTCCCATGCATTAGCCAACCTTAGCCTGCTGATGGTAATGGTTGTGGATTTGGAAAATGTTGCACGAGGAGTGTTGGTGAATTTCTGCAGTAGTGTATTTGTAGGTAGTACACACTGCTGCTACTGAGTGTCAGTTGTGGAAGGAGCAAACGTGAGAATGTAGTACTAATAAACTGGGTTGCTTTGTCCTAGTGTTATTGAGAACTGCAGACATCCAGCCAAGTGGAAGTATTCCATTACACAAATGTCCTACAGATAGCTTCGAGGAGTCGGGGGTGAGCTACTCGCTGCAAGATTGCTAGCCTCTGACCTGCTCTTCAGGTTGGCATCTGGCCAACATTCTGTATAACGAAGAATAAATTCCTTACTCATGGATTTTGTAAGGTGATAATCCAAGCTAAATTCCTCATTCACTAACTTTAATTCAGGCTCAGATTTAAGAAACTTTGGAGGAAGACATGCCTGCTGACTGGCTAATTCAATGTTGGCAAGGGTCTGGTCAGTGCAAGCTAAAGATCTCTCCCCCTGCACATTTTTCCCATAAAATAAATGGCACATTTTGACTGTTGACGCAGCAAAGTGCCTAAAGAAAAGCTTCCTCTTCATTTTGAACAAAGAAGGAGTGCCGTTTGGAAACATGATGCATTATTTGCAATTCATTCATATCTTTGCTGTCATTGAGAACCACCGATATCTTTTATTCCTTCTCAGTGCATACCCAAAAGTTTGGGATTTAAAATGTTGCCACCTATCAAGGGTGTAGCTACCTGTATTATGGCTAACTGTTCTACTCTTTTTTTCTGAAAGAGAGAAGTTTTTCAGTTTACCCTTGAGAATTTTCCATCAATTGATTCTGTAAAAGTCACGTGGATAGAATCAGTCCAAAATTTGATTTCCTTGAGGGAGGAAAGATCCTAGCAACATTCACAGTTAGGATCACACTTGAACAGGACACAGCACGAATACAAGCTGGCATTTATTCCATAAAGCCTCAATAATCAATCAATCGATCAGTTCAGTGAAGAGGACATAAATGAAAGGAGGAAAACAGAAGTATTCAGGACAGAAGTTATAGTTATTTTGATGTAAACATTTGGAAATGAAAAACTAGAAGTGAAATTCAATAAATATTTTCAAGTACCTAATTGTGTTGCGACCAAGCATAATTTATGATTACGACTCATATATCAGAAATGATCTTATCTCAGTTCATTTCCTGACTCCAAAATCTTTTAATTTCCTTTCACTGCATAGCAACCAGGTTGCAAAACAACCATTAAATAACTGGATATTTTTATTTTATGACAACCAAAATGTGGACTCAACTTACAAATTCAGGATCCATGAGAAATTGAAGCATGATAATTAAATCAGTTAGCAAAATCGTAATCAAAATCCAAGATTTAAAGATTAATTGATTTGCAGCAACATTCAATTGTAGTTTATGACTGAACACAATCTAGATGACAGCCTTTGCATTTCACTCCTAGATGTCCTTAACAATCTTTACATTTTGAAGTAAAACGCAGCATGTCCATGGGAGAGTTAGGTGCCTGCTGTTAATCTTTTACCAATGCTGCTTCGACACTGGCCAGATTTAGCTTACCTATCAATTTCTTCTCTTGTCGCATTTCAGTACCAGGCATGGCAAAACGTAGCAATACATTCTACTGAGATCCAGAGCACAACAAATTGGAAGTTCCAATCCACTATATTATCACATCACTTGCAGATTCCAACTTAGATGAAAGATCTCAAACATCAGTATGAGCCTGGGAGGTACCAAATAGTTTAAGAAAGCCTCACCCACCTGTCAGTTCAATATCCTGTTGTTTCCCAGATCTATTGAGAGTGAAACTTGTCTTCGTGGCTAACTTTCCCCCAAGCAGTGCCTCATGCGACTGGACTTTCTTATTTGTCCTTACAGTTACAGTGTCTGAATGAATATACAGTCAAAAATTAAAAGAGAATTAAACAGAGTACTTTCAGGGCACTCAATCTTGTAATGAGTGACATCCAAGTGAAAACACACTGCACATAGGAACCTTAATATACAATTATGAAATGTCTTTCAGGTTTTCTTTCTACTCATTTTCTCGAATTGTAACTGTAACATGAAGCAATGTTACAGTTGATCAACAAGGGGCAAATTGCTCTGAATGACGTCATTTCGTTACATTTTCAACTCTACTGATGTGCAAAAACGTGCTCTGGAGGAGGATCACTGGGCCTGAAGTATTAACTTTGCTTTCTCTCTACAGATGCTGCCAGACTTGCTGAGTTTCTCCAACAATTTCTGTTTTCGTTTCTATTTATATGCAGTTTCTTAAACCGTATGCATTTCACACTTCACCTTTAATGTTGAAACATAAATTATATAAACTTATCGAACAGTACTCTTAAAAAATTCCCTGATGTTTAAGAGGATGAAGGTTCTCACTGTAGACACTCTGATGTAAATAGATACTTGGGCAAGTTACTGGATAGAGTGAAGGCAATGTCTTCAAAATGGGAGAGCACAAGTTAAGGAGAAAGTGAGGACTGTTGCTGGAAAAGCGCAGCAGGTCAGGCAGCATCCCAGGAGCAGGAGAATCGACGTTTCGGGCATGAGCCCTTCTTTAGGAGCACAAGTTAAGATAAACAAATTGATAAGTATATTTAGAACCATACTCTTTGTAGGTGATGGAACGGCATCACTTTGACTCCTCAACTTCTTCAATGTATTTACAGCGACATTCAAATATACGGTTCGACTGGTACTTCGATTATACACAATCTTCTCTTCATTTAAAGCCTGCAACGTTGAAATGGAAATATCACAGCTGTTAGGCATACCTTATTAATTACACAACTATAAAAATATATCCACTTCGGAAAACTAAAAGGATCCCATAACCGTACTGCAGCAAGATTAATCTGCATTTACTCAGTTGACATTAATTACAGTAAGCTCAAGGGCTACATTAAATATATAACAAGTTATTTTCAAAATCAGAAGAACAAATTCCTATTAAGCAGCACTTTTACTTTAACAATAAGTCGTACCACAGAACACTTTGCAAGTATTAAAAATACTGCCCCAAAGAGAGAAAATTTAAAATTCTGTATCTTGAAATTTCTCAACTTCTCCCGTTTCCTTAATTACTTGTCCTTTAGACTGTACACTTTCCACCATCAAACTGGTGACAAAGCCCTTAATCACTTTGGTCTTATTCATTGAAACTTTACCAAATGCTCTGCTTTCCCTACTTTACATTGGTAAAAACCTGTTCACGCTAATTTTTAAACCATTTTTCCCAATTCTCTTTTTATGGGTGAATGGTCTTCCTCCATTGTAAAATCTCTTGGGCCGTGTTACTACTTTACAAGTTGTTGGATAAATACAAATTGTAATGGACCTTTTGCATTCATTTTCTCATTTGAGCAAGGCTCATTTTCAACACTTGCAGTTTAAATTTTACCAGACCAAAAAGAGAAATTAAACAGTATTATAATTAAACACAAATTCAAAGAGCAGTTCCAGATTAAAATTTGCACATTTATAAACGCATATGCTCTTTTAAAAAGGTGTTGCTTTTAAACAATTTCATTTAATTATTAGAAGCTTCATTTTGATTGGCATGCATTTGCCCAGTAATGATTTCAACAAAGATATGCAATCTTGTACCTTTTCAAAGGCTGTTTCTTCAGATCCACAGAACTTCAAACATTCATCAATGAAAACATTCAAATATCGCTGTCTCACATTTGTTGGAACTTTGGAGCCATATTCTGTTGGAATTGTGGGTCTCTTCAAGCTTGACTTGTTTTTAGGGGTAAAGGATAGTTAAAAAAAAGTTGGTTTTATTCCATTCCAATGTTCATCTTCATCTGTACAGCAGATTTAGACGAATGAACTTATCAGATACAACATGATGCAAATACAGGCTACCTTGTGTAAACACTGCATTATAAACCTTACACACATCTCTTAACTCTCCAAGTGCAAACTACATTTATGCCTCAAAAGATGTGACAGCTAATCCTACAAGAATAAATTCTCAATAACTTCCCCCTACTTTCAGATATTATTCTGTCTAACAATTCAAGGCTACAGTTCGAAGAAAAATAGGTCTGAATATTTAGCTGTTTTACTCTCCCTTTTCATTATGTTTTAATAAAGCTTAAGATGTCAAGTTTCAAGTTCTGTTCTCTTTATTCAAATGATGGTAACAATATCATGAATAAAGCACAAAGTACAAATTTAAATGGAAAAACTGAATATTCATGCTAGTGGAAGAAAGTGCACACCATCCTATCACAGATGGATGCACCCTATATCATACAAAACAACAACTATATCCTACAAAAACAACAAGTGTGCATGTTTCAACAAGACTGCTGCACAACATTCAGGGTACTGATGACTGCATAAACTCAAAGCATTGCTATCAACACTTTACATTATTTTTGGAGGTGTTTAGTGTTGTTTCTGCCCAATAATTATGCTGCATGGAATGGAAGCCAGCAACATTATATGTAAGTGAATACTTTGATTGCAAATAAAAATTGCAAGCCATGATCAGTTCTCTTGAAAGTAGAAAAATAGTTTCTAAACATCAGATTTCTGATTTATTGTAATCACATTGTTGGAGATATTCACAACAGGACTTTTCCTGACATATCATCTTTAGTTCACAAAATTGAAGAATACCACCCACAGCTAACAGGCATTGAGAATAGGCAAGCTTAAAGAGATCAGTTTCAAAAACAGAGGCAGACAGCTGGAGTCGATAGCATAGATAATAAAAACAAAATATTGCACATTTTGGAAATCTGAAATATAAACAAAAATGCTAGCATTTCTGGCAGCATTTGCTTTGGCATCTTTCTTTTGAAACTGATCTTCCCAAAGCATGCCAATTCTCAGGAACTGTTGGCTGAGAATCATTACTTTAGTTTTGTTTTCCAAAGTAAATGCAGGTTCTTCCTTGACTATTTGAACAACATGAATGCAGCAGATCAGACAACGGTCCTGTTTCACTCGCGATAATTGATATTAACTCTATTTTTCTATGGTGCCACTCCATGTAGTAGCAGAAAAGTTCAAATCAAATGGCACATAAAAAACTTCCACTGCATCGTCACAGGCAGTGTTTTGCACTATGAGGAATGAAAACAAAGCAAAGGAACCTGCAGCAAATGGGGCTCACTGCATGGCATACAGGAGAGGTAGGGCAGAAAGTGGCACAGCACTGTTGGCAATGGAATGAGACCCCAAAACAGGACTTGAAAAGAAAACAGGAAGCTAATCATCACTGACAGTCATAACATGTAACAGAAGTAGGCCATTCAATCCTTCAAGCTTGTTCCATCATTAATATGATTATAGCTGATCGGATAATCCTCACTCACCTTTCTTGCCTTTCCACCCATAACCAGCAATTTACAAGTTGACTAAAAAAATGTCTGCCTGACTCAACCTTAAATATACTTAATAATCAAGCCATTGTAGTAAAACATTCCACAGATTCATTACGTTTGGAGAAGAAATTCATCCTCATCTGAGCCTTAACTAGGTGGCCCCTTACTCAAATTATGGTCTCTGGTTCTAGACTCTCTCATAAGGGAAAACACCCTGTTAGCACTTAAGACAGCACCCGGATACAAAGACTAATTTCTGCCACTGAACCTGAATTAGGAATTGCAATGAGAAAAAAAAACCCCTACACTACCACTTTGGACCCTCCAACTCTCATTTGCATCTCGGCTGCATGTGAAAGTTTACCTTCAATGTGGGAGTATGAGCTATCCTCTTCTGAGATGTAGTAGATGCAGTTTTTGATGCCATACCAGCAGTGGTTTGACATCTTAAATTGAGGCTGCTGTTTCTTGGACAATTCTGAGACACTACAGTTCTATTTAAAGATTCCATCTTCAATTTTACTGGAGCTAAAATACAAAAGAACAAATTACCAAAAGTTTGACAATTCAACAATGTATTATGTATCCACATTATATTACGTAGGATAACAAAGCTTACACAATACTTCACAGCATAAAAATATACATAATTTAGTGATATTCACTATGTTTGAAAGAAGAGGAACACTGATACAGCAATCAGTGAAGCCCATGAAAGTCAAAGATGTGTTCTTTAATTTGTTTTAAATTATTTGATACCAGAGGAAAAAAAAAAAGGGGCTGATGGTGATCCTAAACTGGTTTTGGCACCACAGAACAATGGAGAAGATAGGCACCAGAGTTCCTATTCTCAATAATTTTGTACTACTACTTACCAAAAGTGTGCATTGCATTTGATGTGCATGCTGCGCAAAAGTTCCCATTGATAAAATAGTCCAAGCTCATAGATAAAGAATGGTTGCTTTGACAAAATACCAGGACTCTAATGACAACCCACAGCAAGGAAAAGATTGCACTATTTGATCCCTCAAGACTTTCTTGCCACTGAATTACCTCATCCGTCTTAAACTTTACCTTTCGTTTGACAAATGTATTGAGGGTCACAGCCTATGTTGGTCCTATAACTTTCCCTAACAAAAAAAACCTATCAATCTGAGTTTTGAAATCGTCACTTCATCAAGTCTGAACATTTTTTGAAGCAAGAAAAGTAGTAGTTACAGATTTTTACTACAAATTGGAAGCATTTCCTTAAATTAGTCACTGTGGGCATCAAAAATGATTTGAATATACCAACCACGTAACAGGGAAAAAGAAAAACTGCATTTTCAAAACTAACAGTGAATAAATATTAGCTTGTTCTTTTACAATTAGGAAAGTGCCATCAATGTGACATCTAATTCAAGGACAAGTTTCAGATGTGCTGCAACATGGTATACCCTCCACAAACTTTCCAATTAGTTTGTTTTCTATTCTCCACATGATGTGTGCCTGACTTCAAAAAATTGTCAAGCCAAGAAATCTAATAGAACCTTTCACCTACTGTTTGGCATAACCTTAGTATATATTTGTATTTGTTGCCATTCTTGGCTGGACAGTAAGTAATGGAGAGAAAGCATAGAATACCAATTTGGTCAACGACAAAAGGACATCAATGTCATTAATGCAGGATGAGAGACACAGAAGAGCAAACTGACCACGGACCAGAAGTAAAGGGAGCTCGGTCACAAAACTACTCAAGGGAGTTACAAATAATATTGAAACAAAACAATTGCATGTGCTGCTACACAAAAATAGAAAGGAATGCTTACATTGTTTTGCTGATGGTATAACATCTGCTTTTGGTTTATGTGCAATTCGTCTCTTCTCTCCTCGGTTTCTGAAAGGTGTATTAACTATTTTTTCTGCTTCTACCAGTTGGGCCGCTTGCTGCTGTGCCATCAAACTCCTTTGGTAACAAACCTCTTGGGCAGTAAGTCTACGAAAAGGACGGATGATTGGCTTGGCTGGCTCTACCTAAAAAAAAAGTGTTAGTGATAATGCAACTGCATATGACAATATGTTCTTCTCCCTTCTAAAAGTGAAAAATTGAAATCACATTTTGGATAAAACGTTGAAGCTAAAATTGAAGTTGGAGTGCAAAACTTGATGCAAATCTGTCAAAATCCATTGGTGCTAATACAATCACTTTTCTAATCCACTGTGGTAATATACATTGTATTTACAGCAGACTGATCAGACTAGTATGTTCATTGCAGTGTTTATGCTCCACACAAGCTTCTTAAAATGCACTAAATGTAACCCCAATTACATATGCTGCTATACCTTCCTCCAAAATTGTGAAACAGAATTCAAAAGTACTAATCACTAATTTCTACAGTAGAAATATTGCTACCTGGTCCAGTCTGCGGGTGTCCAAAATCCTTCTGGAATCTTAATGCTTTCTCAAGTTGCTAAGCATGCCACCAGCTATACCGAGGAAATAGAGAGCTGCATAACAATCAATTGACAATAAATGCAGCAAACACCAAATCTAAATCCAGCTAGGAGTAATACAATTTGCATCCAATTGCTGAAAGGGTGAGCCCAATAACAAAAATTAAACCAATTCCAGTTGATTTGGGCCTCCAAAACTAGACCAGCTAATACCCTCAAACACTTTAAGCTCTTTGAAACTTCTGAAGTTGAAGTTTAAGGAAGTTCCTTTGATAGTTATCACCTGGAATACAAGGTGCCAAAAATAAACTGTTCCACGTATAATGTTTGAGTAGTAAACACATTAAACATATTAGAGGTGAACTTGTGCTTTTTCAAAAATCTAAACTTTAAGTTTAAAAGAGGATAAAATTGCCAAATGTTCTAATGGTTTTGTTTTAATATATGGCTGTCCCATACATTAATCTTGTTGAATTATATATTTATTTACAGGACTCATGCTGTTTGTAGTGGCACAGATAAATTAACAATTTCAGAAATTTAACGTTAGATAATGCTTTGTTGTCACAATAAGCCATGGGTAGGCTTAGTGCTCAAATTTGATTCTCAAGTAAGTTATTTAATGCATGCACAAATTTTGCTAAATTCATTTTTGCTACATTTTCTTTCCCTCTTCAATATTCTTTCCTTGTCAATTTCCTGAAGGTGGTTACTTGTAGTGGGATAAGCTACCATGGAAGTGGAAACTTTGAAATATCACAATTGAAGGCTATCAGCACAAATTCAACCCTTTCTGTCTTACAAAACCTCATTCACGAACCTCCAATCAGTGGTCGATTTTCTTTTACATAGCCAGGGATCAGAGGCAACTGCAAGATTTTGATCACTACTAATGAAGGATCCGAAAACTCTACACAATGCAACAGCTGAATCAGGTATCCTTCCGATTTCAGTAGCAGTCTACATTTTGTTTTAGCTAGTGAGTACAGCTCAAAATTGCAATAAGTCCACAAACAATGTAATGATGAGTTTCCTGTTTCTCACTCCAAAGATGCTTCCAGCTCTGCTGAGTTTCTCCAGCACTTTCCACTTATATCTGGCATTCACAGTACTCTGCGTTAACAGTCATCTAATTTAGAAACATTCATAACTTTCATAAAGAAGTAATGCTTCTCAGCAAAACATTCTGTAATGCATAGATATGCAAGAAGCAAATATAATCACTATTACAGATTTTGGTAGTGTATTCTTTAATGCTAGTTGAAACAGCAAATCTACTACAAGGTGAATGGTCACATCAAGTCAGCTGAATTGAGAGATACGATGGCACACTTTGAGGTTCCACTTACATTTTCTTGCTTTGAAATGTGTGAAATTCTTCTTTTCTGCCCTGGAAAAAGTGTGGTTAGGCTTGATTCTTTATCTTCAGTACTTTCGACAGACACCTTTGATAATGAAAGAAAAAATGCTTGGTACAAATTTGAAAGTTGTGAAGGTACTGCCCTTCTACACTTCACAAAACACTTCTACAATATTGTGTAATGGTCACCAAGAAACCAACAATGATGGGTGTAAAAATCCATTTGGTTCATTGATGTCCTTTAGAGAAGGAAATCTGCCAAAATAGTTAATTGTTTCACATACGTAAAAGGAATTCATACATTTACCTTTGTCACTGGGAGCAAAAAATGTCATGGAGACTGCCAAACTCTGCTGAATTGCTGTGACAACATCCTAACCAGTGTATCTGGTCTGAGAACGAAGACTGACTGTTTTCTGCATCTGCTGCATCTCCATAGTAATGACAGCACAAATAAACAGCATGCTCTTATCACGCTGTACAAATTGGCTCCCCTCCCAACCTCAAATCTATCGCTTGCTCCAGAGTCCTGATAAGTGCAAGATGTTTAACTTTTTGTCTCCTTTAAGCAAAGTTAAAGTTTCAGCCTCAGACAAGCAGAAAGTGCTAAATGAAAACATGGAGCAATAAAATGAAGTAACAACATTTTATTTTGCCTTTACCAGGTATACTACTAACCTTTCCTTCTTTCTCTCTTCTCTTGTGGAACCAACATTTTGATGAACCACAGCAAAATTTAAAAAAAACTGTCAGCCATAAACCTCAGCCAGGGTTATCAGAGTCATAGTTATGTACAGCACAGAAACAGATCCTGCAGTCCACCGCGTCCATGCTGACCGGATACATTCGGGACATGTAAGAGACTCTTGGACAGGCACGTGGAAGATAATACAATAAATGGTATGGAGATTAGCCTGATATTAGAGTAGGAAAAAAGGCTCACACCAGATGGACAAAGGGCCTGTACTGTACTGCACTGTTGTTATATTCTATAAGCTTGTTCCATTTGCCAGCACTTGGGCACATATCCCCCTAAACCGTTCCTATTCACATACCCATCCAGTTGCCTTATAACACATGTAATGGTACCAGCCTCACCACTTCCTCTGGCAGCTCATTCCATACATGCACAACCTTCTGATTGGAAAAAGTTGCCCCTTCGGTCCCTTTAAATTTTTCCTCTCTCATCCTAAACCTATGCCCTCTACTTCCGGACTCACCCACCGTAGGGAAAAGACCTTATCTATTCACCTCATGGTTGTATAAACCTGTTTAAGGTCACCCCTCAGCCTCCAATGCTCCAGATAAAACACCCCCAGCCTATTCAGCCTCTTCCTATAGTTGAAACCCTCCAACCCTGGCAACATCCTTGTAAATCTTTTCTGAACCCTTTCATGTTTCACAACATCTTTCTGATAGGAGGGAGACCAGATCTGCACATAATATTCCAAAAGTGGCCTAACCAATGCCCTGTACAGCTGCAACACAACCTCCCAACTTCAATACTCAATGCTCTGACCAACAAAGGAAAGCATACCAAACGCCTTCCTCACTATCCTATCTACCAGAGACTCCAATTTCAAGGAATTATGAATCTACACTCCAAGGTCTCTTTGTTCAGCAAACTCCCCAGGACCTTACCATTTAGTGTACAAGTCCTGCCATGATTTGCCCTTCCAAAATGGTGCACCTCACATTTATCTAAATTTCATCTGCCACTCCTTGGCCCATTGGCCTATCTGATCAAGATCCTGTTGTACTCTTCAGTAACCAAAAGGTAATCTTATTCACAGTCCACTACACCTCCAATTTTGGTGTCATCTGCAAACTTACTAACTATACCTATGTTCACATCCAAATCATTTATATAAATGACAAAAAGCAGTGGATCTAGCATTGATCCTTGTGGCACTCCACTAGTCACAGGCCTCCAGTCTGAAAAACAACCTTCCACCAGCACCTTCTGTCTATCATTGAGCCATTTCTGTACCAAAATGACTATTCTTCCTGTATTGATCTAATCTTGCTAACCAGACTACATGCGGATCCTTGTTGAATGCCTTACTGAAGTCCACATACATCATATCCACTATTCTGCCCTCAACAATCTTCTTTGTTGCACTTTTTGAAGAACTAATCAACTAGAACTGCTCGGGAGGATTTAAACTAGTGCGGAGGGGGGGGCTGCAGGGAGATACTGAAGAAAGAGATCAATCTGAGACTGATACAGTTGAGAAAAGAAGCGAGTCAAACACTCAGGACAGGCAGGAACAAAGCAGAGAACAAGGTAGGACTGCTAAACTAAACTGTATTTATTTGAAAGCAAGAGTCCTAACAGGGAAGGCAGATGAACTCAGGGCAAGGTTAGGACATGGGACAGGGATATCATTGCAATTACAGAAGTGTGGCTTAGGACTGGCAGTTTAATGTTCCAGGATACAAATGCTATAGGAAGGATAGAAAAGGAGGCAAGAAAGGGGGGGGGGGGAAGTGGCATTTTTGATAAGGGTTAGCATTACAGCTGTACTTGGGGAGGATATTCTCAGAAATACCAGGTAAAAACAAGGACTGCAGATGCTGGAAACCAGAGTCTAGATTAGAGTGGTCCAACTCGTCAATGCTGAACAGATATTCCAACCCAAGCTAGTCCCACCTGTCAGCACCTGGCCCATATCCCTCCAAACCCTTCCTATTCATAGATTAGAGTGGTGTTGGAAAAGCACAGCAGGTCAGGCAGCATCCAAGGAGCAGGAAAATCGACGTTTCGAGCAAAAGGGGATGTGAGATAGCTTTGGCAAATAGAGTTAAGGAGAATCCAAAGGGTTTTTACAAATATATTAAGGACAAAAGGGTAACTAGGGAGAGAATAGTGCCCCTCAAAAGATCAGCAAGGCAGCCAGTGTGTGGAGCCACAGGAGATGGGGAGATACTAAACAAGTATTTTGAATCAGTGTTTACTATGGACAAGGACATGGAAAATGGAGAAGGACGTGGAATATATAATGTGGGAAAATAGATGGTGACCGGATTTACACATATTTGGAAAGGCAAGGACTGATTAGGGATAGTCAACATAGCTTTGTGCATGGGAAATCATATTTCTCAAACTTGGAGTTTTTTTGAAAAAGTAACAAAGAGGATTGATGAGGGCAGAGCGGTGGACGTGATCAATAAGGACTTCAGTAAGGCATTTGACAAGGTTCCCCATGGATGACTGTTTAGCAAGGTTAGATCTCATGGAATACAGGGAGAACTAGTCATTTGGATATAGAATTGGCTCAAAAGGTAGAGGACAGAGGGTGGTGGTGGAGGGTTGTTTTTCAGACTGGAGGGCTGTGACCAGTGGAGTGTCACAAGGATCAGTGCTGGGTCCACTATTTTGTCATTTATAGAAATGATTTGATATGAACATAGGAGATACAGTTAGTAAGTTTGTAGATGGCATCAAAATTGGAGATGCAGTGGATAGCGAAAAAGGATACCTCAGATTACAATGGGATCTTGATCAGATGGGCCAATAGCTGAAAAATGTGTTGCTGGAAAAGCGCAGCAGGTCAGGCAGCATCCAAGGAGCAGGAGAATTGACGTTTCGGGCAGAAGCCCTTCTTCAGGAAACATTCCTGAAGAAGGGCTTATGCCCGAAACGTCGATTCTCCTGCTCCTTGGATGCTGCCGGACCTGCTGCGCTTTTCCAGCAACACATTTTTCAGCTCTGATCTCCATCTGCAATCCTCACTTTCTCCCAGATGGCCAATGGGCTGAGGAGAGGCAGATGGAGTTTAATTCAGATAAATGTGAGGTGCTGCATTTTGGCAGAGCAAATCTTAGCAGGACTTATACACTTAATGGTAAGGTCCTAGGGAATGTTACTGAACAAAGAGACCTTGGAGTGCAGGTTCATAGCTCCTTGAAAGTAGAGTCACAGGAAGATAGGATAGTGAAGGAGGCATTTGGCATGCTTTCCTTTATTGGTCAGATTATTGAATACAGAAGTTGGAAGATTATGTTGTACCTGTACAGTAAATTGGTTAAGCCACTGTTGGAATTTTGCATGCAAGGCTGGTCTGCTTCCTATTTGAAGGATGTTGTGAAATGTGAAAGGGTGCAGAAAAGATTTACAAGGATGTTGTCGGAGATGGAGGATTTGAGCTATCGGGAGGGGTTGAATAGGTTGGGGCTGTTTTCCCTGGAGTGTTGGAGGCTGAGGGATGACCTTATAGAGGTTTATAAAATCATGAGAGGCATGGATAGGATAAATAGACAGAGTTCTTTTCGCTGGGGGGGTGGGGGGGGGGGGTGGAGTCCAGAACTAGAGGGCATAGGTTTAGGCTGAGAGGGGAAAGATATAAGAGAGACTCAAGGGGCAATGTTTTCAAGCAAGTGTTGCATTTATGGAATGAGTATCCAGAGGAAGTGGTGGAGGCTGGTACAATTGCAGCATTTAAAAAGGTATTCGCATGGGTATATGAATACCGAAAGGTTTAGAGGGATATGGGCCAAGTGCTGGCCAATGGAACTAGATTAGGTTGGGATGCTATCTGGTCAGCACGGATGAGTTGGACTGAAGGGTCTGTTGTTTCTATGCTGTATATCTCTTTGACTAAGTTAGTGAGACATGATTTCCCATGCACAAAGCCATGCTGACTATCTTTAATCAGTTTTTGCCTTTCAAAATACATACAAGTCTTGCCCCTCAGGACTCCCTTCAACGATTTGCCTTTCACCAAAGTCAGGCTCACCGGTGTATCATTCCATGGCTTTTCCTTAACAACTTTCATAAATAGTGGCACCATGTTAGCCAACCTCCAGTCTTCTGGCATCTCACCTGTCACTATAGATGGTCTAAATGTCTCAGCAAGGGGCCCAGTTATCAGTTCCCTTGCTTCCCACAGTTCCACAGTACACCTGATCAGGTCCTGCGGATTTATCCAACTTTATGCCTTTTAGGACACCCAGCACTTCCTGGTCTGTAATAAGGACATTTTCCAAGATGTCACCATCTACTTCCCCACATTCTGTATCTTCCTTGTCCTTCTCCACCCTGATTCTGAATGGAAAATGGTAAACTACATTACATGATAAATATAATGTTATTTTTACAATGCATATTTGTCAAAAATTAAAGCACCAACTGAGTGCTGACAGAACTTATATATCATGACAAAGTTTTATTTTAAGAAAAGCCATACACTACAACAGGTATGAAAACACTCAAGATAGCCTGTTACAGGCAGCCATTAATCATCACTCCTGCTTACTCTGCAGCTTTAATTTCAGAAAGATGTCCACTATACTATTTAACATTGTTATATACTACAAACAGAGATATAATAATAGCGGATGAATTATACAAAGTTATTT
This sequence comes from Chiloscyllium punctatum, assembly GCF_047496795.1. Classification (NCBI taxonomy): domain Eukaryota; kingdom Metazoa; phylum Chordata; class Chondrichthyes; order Orectolobiformes; family Hemiscylliidae; genus Chiloscyllium; species Chiloscyllium punctatum. Next base: position 69,151,719 of record NC_092762.1, read on the forward strand.
TCTTCCCTGGGGGAGACCAATCCTTTTGCTTCAGCTTAATTACCAATTATGGTACAGTAGAGTAGAAAGCACAACACAAAATTCCTTAGGGGAGGGGGTGTGAATAAAAACAAAAATAACTTGCTATTAGCTCCATAATTTTATTGCATTGTCTCAGTTACAGTCCTTAAAGACCCAACTTCAATTTGTGAATAGTTAGAGGGACTCAGAGTAATAATGATCACTAAATATGTCCAGGCAGTGAAATAAAAAACATCAGGATAACTTTGACAATATTGTAACCTACATTTGGTAACCGCCAAGTAACATTTGCACCCCACAAACATCAGATGGATTGCTTACATGAAGTGCATGAGATATACCCATTGACATTCAATGACTTTACTATCTCAGCTTCCCACCAACATCATTGAGGGTCTGGTCCATTTCAGTGATCTGGCCACCAGAGTGGGTCAGAGACTTTAGATTCTGTTGGTGATTAGCTCACCTCCCAGCTACCTAAAGCCTCTCTTTCTAAGGTGCAAGTCAATTGTTTAATGGAAAGTATTCTATTTGCCTAGTTGGATGCACTAACACAAGGAGTTCAGTACAATACTGGATAAAGCAGTTTGCTTAAACAGAACTCCACGAACTGTCTTGACCATTGGAGTATGACGGTTACAACACATGCTGCAGCATATCAAAGTTTCTTTGGTAATAGCTCCTAAACCCATGACCTGCAATATTTAGAAGGGAAAATGCAACACTCATCTCTAAGTCATACACCATCCTGCATTTTGTCACTAGGTTAAAATTCTGCAACAGCAAATCCTAAAGGATTGCAGCAGCACCTTCAGCATATGAATTGCAGTGTTTCAAGATGGTGACGAACCATCTTTCTCAAGAAAGTAATAAACAATTAAAAAGGGGTCCCTGAATTATGAACCTCTGTCTTATGAATGCTTGTACTTACAAAATGTTATCCCCTTCAGGGTTGTAATTTTAAACACCTGACAAACATGAACATTTCCTGCACTTAAGAACAGTTGCTTCACATTGTCCTGAATTGTGTTCCAATTTGCATGCAAATCAATTTGCAAACAGGTTCCAGAATGGAGCCCATTCACAACGCGGAGACTGCCTGTAAATGTTCATCTTACCAGTTACACCCACTTCCAGAGAAAGTAGATTAAGAAAGAGACACTAGCTCAAAAAAGGAGAATCAAAAGCTAAATTGGACAGCTAAACTAGGTAATGACTAAAATTTGCTTGTGAAACTGTCAAACAAAATTATGTATTTTGCCTGGTTTTGCATAGTGAAACTTTTTAAAAACTTTGTCCTAGATGCAAGCAATTGATGAAATGGATGTAGCTCAAATTCATATCAGTTTATCTTAATACACATGCTGTAAAGCACTACAAATGAGCTTTCAAACGGCACGTTAAAAGGGGAACTAAATCACTAAACATAGACAACACTGTAACGATGAAAAAGGCTGCACTTTGAGATGTTCTCAAATAGTTTTGTATTAAATTTCCTTTTTTCAAACCTATTTAAAGATTTATATTTTTTAAAATCTTGCTATTGTAAACATTACATTAATCTATTGTATTCTAAATCTTGACAAATGCATATTGCGAAGAAGGTCTAATTCATTCCTTTGTCCTTTTCATAGATAAGAGTGCGATTTTGTGACGGAATAAAAACTGTCCAGTATAAATAGCTTATTATTCAAAATATCTTACAGGAGAGAAAAGGAAAGCCAGATTTCAAGGTAAAATTAAAAGCAACTTACCATAAATTATCATGGTGCTAGCCATTTATAAAGAGAAGCCTTATAACAGGATGGAATAGAATATCAGTGTGGACCATCCACTGATCTTTACAGATTAAGCTTTACTCAGTTCCTCTAACTGCAGTCCAATCTGCATGGAATCATCCTTATGAAAACCTGGTTCTATTTGTTTTTTCATTTAAATATTTAGAAATCAAATATTCGCAACCAATGAAGAGACCAGAACTAGGTGATTGCACTGCACTGCACATGCATCTCACAATTGCTCCTAAATCTCCAGGCGATATTGCATATGGTAAATCAGTTGTCAGTATCTTGGCAGCAGAATAATACGTTCTGCATTACATAAAACAAGGTGAAAATATGCCAGGCTCAGACTCTAATTATTCTCAAGTAAAAATCAAAGCTTAACCAGTGATCAGGCTGCAGATCATAACCCTAGTTTGGATTACCTATGTTAAGCATGATTGCTAAAATTAATTAAGAAATCCTGACAAGAAATTCTGACTCAAACTGTGCATACTGTAAGACCACAAAACATAGGAGCAGTAGTAGGCCATATGATCCATCGAGATCACTCAGTTAATAAATGTGATCATGGTTGATCTGATAAACCTCAACTCAAATCTTCCTGCCTTATCCCCATAGCTTTTGATTTTTTTAAAAATGATTAGAAATCTGTCTTTCTCAGCTTTCTATATACTTAGCTTTGATAGTTTTCTGTGGTAAAGCATTCCACAGATTCACCATCCTCTGGTGAAAAAAATCCTTGACTCAGAAAAGGCAAAGCCCAAATCTCCATTCTTCTGATACAGAACAAATCTCAGGAAAAAAAAAATCTGAATTACTCACAAGCAAACAAAATTGAGAAGTACGAGAAAACTGAAATAGTGTTTCTCTAATATTTTTATTTAACAAGTTTTTAAAGTTGCCTTATGTAAAAAAAAAGACTGCCAAGAGAAAAATGCAGATTTTAAAAAATGTATTGATGGATTTAACCAGTTTACTTTCTGAATGCTAAGGAGAAATTGAATGAATGGCAATACATGTGAAAATCTGACAGACAGAAAAGGTACACATTTATAAATGTTTGTGATAATTATTATTACTTTGGAATTTTTTTGCAATGTTGAGTCCAAGGACACACTACACTTAAAGGCCAACTGTTTAACCAAGTAGAAATTAAACAAGAGAGAGTACAGACATTAATTCCATCCCTTTCTACTCAGCTGAGTGTGGAACTAAAAGACATAAGGGTGACAAATAGACCTATAACTTTTAACATGGAAGGATAGAAAACTGATTGGTACATTAGGCTGGTATAGGCAAAAGTGGGTACTGCAGATGCTGGGGATTAGAGTCAAGACTAGAGTAATGCTGGAAAAGCACAGCAGCATCCGAGGAGCTGGAAAATCGACGATTTGAGCCAAAGCCCAAAAGTCATATCTTTAGCGTTTGAAGGAAATCCTTCATTAGGCTTGTTGTCACAAAGCACAGCATTTTTAAACGGTGACTTTGCAGATAATTATCATTAATTTTGTTTTGAGAGTCTGGAAACTTCATCTCATCACAGATCTTGGAAGTTCAAGCAATGGCAATGTTTCTTTCCTGCAGGTGTAGAGGGGTCTTCCGAGCTGTTCTTTCTGGGCCTCTTGGTTCCTGGTTCTTTTGCCCTTTTTTTAAAGACATTAGCCATGCTGAATAATTCAGGGCAAAGCCCAAAATTAAGTTCCTGATAAAGGGCTTTGGTCCAGAACGCCGATTTTTCTGCTCCTCAAATGCTGCCTGACCTGCTGTGCTTTTCCAGCTCTACTCTAATCTTGACATTAGGCTGGTATGTCAACAGTGCTGGGACATCAGCTATATTACAAGCACAGCACTGAAAAACATGATTCAAAGAAGTCAGTCCAATGAAAATCTGGACCTCATAGTATAATCAGTATACTTAATTATACTACTCCGAGAGGTAATAATATATACACCTGAGCAAAACCTTCTTCAAGCTGGATAGGTGTGTAACTAAAGCAATGCCCTGCACAGGGGCCAAAACAGACCACATACAAATGAGGAGCCATGCATGCATTGCAATCCTAAAGGTTTGCACAGTATAAGCACAGTCTGCACAAAAGGAGGACAAACCAATGCTATAGCTAACAGTTGGCATCAAGCTCAACGTCAAGGAAAAGAGAAGGTTATCCACATTAAAAAAAACACAAGACAAACAATTTGACTCCAGTACAGTGAAATATTTCAAAATTAAGAACACAATTTGAATCTTACCTGTTTGGAAACTCGGCCTTTATCTTCATTCTTTACTTCTTTAGACTCATTGAAAATCCTTAGACATTCCTCCATAGGATCAGATTCAAATTCAAACTCCTTTTCAAGACCAGGGAAATCGATTTCATCTTCTGAAGGTATGGAGTGTTGCACACAACTTTGTCCCTTTTCATTATCACTGGAACTGGTGCTAGCATAGACATCTTGGTCAGAGTCTGAATCTAACTCACAACAAATGGCAGCAACAGGTTTACTGGTACTTTCATCATCACTACTGTCATCACCAAACAAGTCTGTATGACTGAGTGTTCGCTTTGTTAAGCATGCTTTCTCTTTTGTTTTTTCTGGATGTTTTGTCTTATCTTTCATAGATTTTGACTCTTTGATCTCCTCTTTCCTTTTGCTACCAACATGAATCCCATTTTTATGCACCAATGCTTTGGATCTTGAGGTGCCATTATTTTTATCAGATTTCTGGATACTTGTGATCTTAACTTCACGACATTTGACTTTTCCTGCACTATCCGACAAACTGTTTGATCTTGATTTTGATCGGTTTTCACCTCTTACCTCATCTGATTTGCTCATTTTTAATTTATCCAATTTTCTATCAGAATTCCCATTTTTAAATTTTTGCTTTTCTTCTTTGGTCTTGCTTTTATCATCTCCTTTCTGTTTGATTTCATCAACAGGGTCATCCCCATTCCTTTCTTTGTGTCTCAATGTCTCCCTTTGTTTTTCTCGCTTAATTTCTTTTTCACAATTTATTTTCTCCTTTTTGTTAGCCTTCTGTGTGTGATGGGAAGGTTTAATTTTTGTGCTGCCCACTTTGTCATTGTGTGCCTTAAACTTTGAGCTATTCAGGTCACCACCTTTATTCTTTTTATCCTTTGGCTCTTTTCCTTTAAGTTTGTCTTTATTAGATCGTGAAATCTTAGATGAATGTCTGCTGGACTTCAACTTTTGTTTTTCTCTATTCTCTTGTCGTTTACGTTCAAAACGGCAATCATCTACATCATATTGAACTGCAATTTCTTTCATTGACCGTTTATTCAAATCTTTAGCCTTTGAAGGAAATCCTTCATTATACTTATTGTCACAAAGCACAGCATTTCGAAACTTTGAAGTGTCCCCTTGACTTTGCGGACAGTTATCATTAATTTTGCCTTGAGAGTCTGGAAACTCCATTTCCTCACAGATCTTAGAGTTCAAGCGGTGGCAACGCTTCTTTCCTGCAGGTGTATAGGGCGCTTCTGAGCTGTTCTCTCTGGGCCTCTTGGTTCCAGGTTTTATTGTCCTTTTTTTAGACATTAGCCTTGCTGAATAATTCAACAAAGGATCATACTCTAAATCAGTGCATGGCTTGGTGTTGTCAATCACATATTTGTTACTGGGTACAGAGGTAGAATATTTGACTGGCTTATTCATGAGTGTTGGAACATATTTTAATGAATTACCCTTTGCATCAGCTTCATCATCGGTGTCCAAAGTATACTTACTGAAACAAGCAGTAACTGAAAGTGGTGTTGGGGTGTACTCTACATTGCTATTTAGACCATAACTATCTGGATTATATTCTAAAGAGTTTTTCAATTCATCCTCAATAGGTAAATGCTCTGTACAACTCTTGTTCTTGCCAAGTGCCTTCTGTGTGGATGGCACTGAAGGGACATATTCCTCTTCTGTATCCAGAAGATCCTCATATCGCAAAAGCCTTTTCTGCTCTTGTTCAACTTCATTCTTGACAACCTCAATGGCTTTGTTGACCAGTTCCAATTCCAGCGTACTGGAGCTGGATTCTGTAAATTCACTTGATATTCCATCTCCATTTCTGGATGAACCCTTAGGAAGCTCAGGATTATAAGGATCATAACCATGCTCTAAAGAAAGACAACATTAAAGTACTGTAAATATTAAGGGTTGAATTAGTCTCCTACAAATACAATTTAATTCTATCAAAGTAGCACCAGAATAAATATTGCAACTAAAATGAATGCAAAGATCACTTGACAAAAGTACATTTTATCATGGTGAGGTACTTACTATTTCCTTCTCCTTCCTTTTCTCCAAGTGCTCCATTACCAAAGCAAAAATACTGCTTACAATTTAGAATAAATGAATGAATGAATGAATGAGAACAGCATGAAGATAAGATAATGGAAAATAGTTCCATTTGGTGTGAAGTCAGAACCAAGATGTTTGTGTTTTCATTTAGGAATCCAATCACCTAAAATTAGCTTGTTGCTGTTAACTGAACTAGGTAGGAACAAAATATGCAGTGAAAATGTAGTGGGTGAAAATCATAAGCAGCAGCTTCAAAAGGTTTCCTTGTCTGTTAACAGCATTCACCAGCTAACTGCAGTTCTGCTGCAGTGTAGTAAAATGTAAAATATTGTGCTTTCGCCCCTTAAACCTTTCATTTCCTCAAGCAATCCTACTCCCATTCAAAGTCTGGGGATGATTGCCTCAGTGATACACATTATCTTTGTCTTGCTACCAAAGTCACCATAGTCCTATCGTACCATATGGTGACTTGCTCATTAGAGACATGATTGGTAATGGTTTAACCCGAGGGCAACACAGGAGAGTAGTTATGAACGAATGTCCTTCATGGTGTCTTCAGCTCGTACAGGAATTAGCATCACTCTGCACTGCAAATGAGCCATCTAGGCAGAAGTGGGTATTGCAGATGCTGGCGATTAGAGTCAAGATTAGAGTGGTGCTGGAAAAGCACAGCAGGTCAGATAGCATCAGGAATGAAGGGCTTTTGCCCGAAACATCGATTTTCCTGCTCCTCAGATGCTGCCTGACCTGCTGTGCTAAATCAGCCATCCAACCAACTGAGTTAACTGTTCCCAGTAGCAAGATAATTCTCCATCAAGAAGCAAAACAAAACCAAAATTTTAATCTAACAGGATGCACACATATATCAACAGCTACTTCCAAAGTACCATTGATAAAAGCTTAGGAGCATTTTGCTCACCTGCTGTCAGCACAGAAAAACAAAGATTGATAGATTTCTAGTTATTACTGTCATCAAGGGCTTTGTGATAACATAGTAAATGGTGTTGAGGCAGATGATCAGCCATGATCTAGAATGACAGAGCATTCTCAATGCAGAGTTGTCTACTCCAGTTCCCACGTTCCTATTTTCCTTCGAAGTAACTTAGTTTATATACTTCACCTCTGTACTAAGACAGGCTATTAAAAAACACTTTTTTTAAGCCAATCGAACATTCTGATCCCAATATCTATGAGGTGTGAGCATGTTAATATTACTGCTGCTGTTACAAACAGCAATGTACTAGTGAATCTTGACCTGAAAACAAGTTTTATTTCAAGCTATCTTCACGCTAATACAAACTAAATCTGAAACTTAAAATATATCCATTTTTGAAGACTGCCTACGCAATTCATTATAGGGACTTTCCAAACCACTTTTAGTTCTCCAACAAAATTTCTTTACACCAGGTAATAGTACCAATTAATCTGCTATTGACTCCATCTGACCTCTTAATATAAATGAAACCTAACAACACAAAGTGCAGACTGCAATTATCAGTAACTTGATAATAATTATAGTAAAAATAGACTTAGAGAGATAAACGCAAGGTCATCAAATCTTGGAATATGAACTCTGTTCCCCTCCTCACAGATCCTACATGATCCAAGTACTTATAATACTTGTTTCAGATTTCCAATACGTTTTAAAGTTAAAAGATCCTATAGTATGATGGAGATATATTCAGGTTCCTGAAAATAAATAATTTTCCTTTGTTTTTTAGAATCAGATTTTCATAAAGAATGTCTTCTTTTAGTTACTGGCCTGTTTACAGTAAAGCACTGCCAAATCCCAATCTTGAGTGACTTACTAAGCATTTTAATAATAACAGATCCTTTTCAAAAGGAAGGCTCCTAATATTTCTACACCTGTCAATCTTTGTGATTTACATGCAGACAAATCAGTTAAAACAAACAGAAACTGCTAGCAGAGTCACAGATTGAAAAAATGTCAGGCAGTTTCTGCTTCCGTACCATTAAATCTGAAGCCAAGGCAAGCTATGATTTTATTGCATTCTTCCTGCATGTTGAGGGCTGGATGTTTAAGTTTCTGAGAAACTGACTAAACTACTTCTTAGTTTGTTCTCACAAATGTCATCAAGATAGTCACCACATTTCTGAAGTTGAGTTATTAACTCTGAAACAATTGTAGCTACGTATTTATCTTGTTTATATCTTGAGAAATTGTCTTTTAAAATATAACAAATTGAATTTGTAAAGTCAGAAGTATTGGTTTCTAGGAGTACATCACACAAAGAGGCATATCACAAAGAACCACAATGGCATAAATATTGTTGGACAATATCACTATAGTGCTTTAATGCAACTCTTTTGAAGTCTTAGTTTTCCTAAAAGACTGACAATTTTTCCTAAATCCTCAAAGTAGCTTCAAAGAAAGAACACCATAATAAACAGGTTAGCCTAGAGAAAGGAGGGCCATTAACACTAGGTGACCAAGGGTCCACCTGCACCATTATTCTTCAATCCAAGTGGCTGTGATGAATAAACTATCCTAAATCAAGGAAATTCACAATTGCTGTTGAGTTGCATGGGAGAAAAATGGTACGATAATCAATTTTTCATGGATAGACGAAAAGGTATTATACAAAGATTCCAGGAAAAGTTTGCACAGTAATGGCATAACACAATTACATCACATTAACAATGTGACATAATTCAGCTTGGTGTGGCTCTGTAGCCCTCAAACCATATTTTAGGGAAATTTTAAGCTGTATATATCTCACACACACACACACACACCTTCAGGTTTTTTAATCCAACTGAAGGATTAATTTAATTCAGAGGAATAGCAATGCAGAACTTCTGGAGACCAGAAAATTCACCATATAAACTTACAAGATGGTCAAATTTCCAATCTGCAGAGTTGTAAGATCTCAAGAGTATTAGTATAGTGACACAGTAATACAATTCTATATTTAGAGTTTGGAAAAAAATTGATTCCTTAATTGTTTTTAAGTTATTTATAAGCATTGAGGTGTGGCTCTGCCGGTAATGTCAGCTTTCTGGAACCTATCTCAGCAACGGCAAGTGGGCAACCAGCATCACAGCAAAGTTGAATCCTGTTCCCATCTAACATTTAGATTTGTATATTGCTCAGTGTATCGACAATAAATATCCCAAAGTTGGACATATCAGTTAATATTTTGCTATGGTTTTTTTAAATAACCTACTGACAAACAGTTAGTAACATTGAACATAAAAGAATAAAATGAACTAAATGCTCTAAATAAAGATGTAATTAAGCAATAATCAGATGCAGTTATACCTACACTGAGCAATACACAAGCCTGTAAACAACAAACTACTCCTGAATAAAGATAACTACCAGTCTTATTTGAATGCATCAACAGTTGAATGTATTTTTAGCATAATGAACGAAGCATTTTATTTTAAATGCACTAACTTCCAAACTAAACAGTAAAATTCCTTGCATGGCTACATTAGGATAGAAACAAATACAGTTCTTTCTGTAATATGCAAGTATTTGCACTAGAAAAGCACAAACCTGTAATAATAAATTACAACGCGTTCTAATATATGAATATTTGCATTCCACAGTATTTTAAGCATTATCTACCTAGAGAATGATTTACACACAGTACAATGCCATATGCTATTCCTTTCCAAAGTCTAAACTTAGATCTGTAGACAGACAAAACAGTTACCATAATTCTGGTTGCTCAACAGGTATGAAATATACTTGTTCATGTCTTTCTAGAATTCAACTTTGCACCATACCACTCTCTGCACCACTCATGTTTGCAACACGCACTGCTAACAAGGGACCACTTGGTTTCTGAAGTCAATATGCTTTTAGTATCAGAGATCCCAGGGTTACGCAGCTGCTATTATCTCATTAGCCCATCCCCTTAAAAAAAACACCTCTCTGCATGAGGAAGGTGCTCGCTTCCCAGTGATGATTTCACATTCAACTTATACTTCATAATTCTGAGAGTATTCAAGATGAACATTACTCACAATTCCACTGACCTGTAAAAAAATTGAGATTCAAATCAAAAGGCAATCAAAAAGTAGTTGGTTCTAATTCAAAAACATTATGGTCAGTGCTAAAAAGCAGCCACACAAACTGGAAGTTTGCTTTCTAGAAAAGTTCAGTGCAGGCTGGACAGAATGTATAACCCTCCAATGATCCTAATGGGTTTGTTCCATGGATTATAATAAACCTACATTCAAAAATCAGACCCGAAAACAGTGCATTTATAACATACACAACATTCAATTTCTAACCATGTGTCAACGCCCAAATCTTTTTTGTTGGTCCCAGTCGGGAGACCTTGGGGAATTAAACTCAGCTCAAGTCAAAAATATCTAGGTGCAACTTGTGCAAAGGTGAAGACAGAGGCAGCTTTGCAAATGAGTCACACAGTTGAGTTGCTATATTCTATTCTGTGTCAAGCTAACGAAGTCCAGTGGGGTGGCACTCGGGTCAGCCCTAGCACACGCAGATGAAAAGTCAGCCCAGACTCCACATTAATTTGCAATGTTTATTGTTAAGACATTTCAATTGTGGGCATCAGCTGAGAAAGGCTCAGATACAATGCCACCTACAGGTAAACAGGCTGCTCATCATACCTATTTACTCATGCAAAACAGCCATCTTGTTAAAAACAACCATAAAGCACTTTAGAGCACTGAAACACCATTCAGCGTTCCCTAAATTTGGGCAAATTTATTGTAAAAAAACTAATTCATTAGCACTAGATCGTTGTCATCAGTTCCTTGGCATAGAGATTACTTTAGTAAATGCTAGACAAGTTCTCAGATGACTGAAACCCAATTTCAGATCCACAGTGGAGGAAAGTTGTGGACAAGTGGATTTCGCAGCCTGGATCAGTTTCTTTTCCTTTCCTCTGCTACTCCTGTTCACCTCAAGATTGAATCACTGAGCCTCAAAGTGGACAGTGACTTGATGAATAAGGCCGTGCCATACCAAACAATCAGCAGGCTTTCTGCACCCAGTCTGTAGTGTTAATGCCATGCCTTACAGTGAATTCAAGTGCGTCCCTATTACTTTTCTTTTGGCTACAGGATAACTTGGAGTAAAGAACTTGCCAAGGCTGAGGTTTTCAGATATGTTGAACAGAATTGGTTCTTCAGGGACTTGTAGAGATGCAGCTTCATGGACGGATGCTCATATTGATCCAGTAGTCCTTCCATTTGATCACCAGGATTCAATGGTGGCACCACTGGTAGAAATTAGAGAATCCTGTGGCATCCAGGGTTCGCTGCAGTGCAGATGGTGTTGGAAAGTTTTAGCACCCTTTGCATGCTCTGTGTTAAGTGAGGCATCATGCAACAGACATCTGTAAACTGAAGGTCATGGATGTCCATAGTGGTGAACTTGGTTTTTGCCCAGAAGCAACCAAGGTTGAAGATCTTCCCATTCAGATGATATTGGTTGCCAACAGTCAGGTCAGTGCCATGACTCTATACCAACCATTTCCAAACTGGCATACATGTTTCCAAATCTACCTCTTAATTTATGCTTTTACCTCTGAACTTATAGTTCTTTCAACAAATGAGCATTTCAGACTCAAACTAATGCTGTTCTGTACTCAGCACCAGAAAACATTCTTGCAATAAAAGTGAAACTGAATATTTCTGAAAAAAAATATTTATACAATGAAGAAATTGCTTTTGAAGATATAGTCACTACAGTAATAGAGGCTATTCTAGAACCTAGTTCCAACCTGAAAACTGGCAGGTCCAACAATGCAATATTGCCTGTATCAAACCTTCTGATACTGGGTGCTATTATAGGCCAAACATATTTTAAAAAAGCAAGCCACACAGAAGCAGCACAGCGGAAAATATATTCACTCATGCAGACATAATCAGCCACAGGTTTGATATTAATTTATGACAATGAAATTATTTAAATTAAGCAGAAAAAGAATCGAAATGTGGAAATCAGAGATAAAAATAAGGAAAATCTACTTGAAATACAAAGCAGCAGGACAAATCATGGAAAGAGGAAGATTATGTTCAATGTTTCCAGTCTTCTGGCTATCTGTTCACCTGAAAGCGCACGTTGGGGTTATAGTGCAGAGTCAGAAGACAGGAAATGTTTAAGCTTACCTTGCCAGATGCTGCCAAAACTTTGCATTTTAAATTTCAGTCAGACAGCTGGTGGCATACTTCAATGGATTCATACAGATAAGTTTCTCTTATCCTGAATATTATCCAGCTAACTCTGATTACGTAAAATGTACTCGTGTCAAGTGATAACCAGATTGAACTGGACGGCAAGCCTCGAATTATATGGGCGACTGTTTAAGTTTCAATGCTCTGGTATGAAGAATTGAGAGTGCATGATCAGAAGCAGGAGCAGCTGGCACCTGTGGGTGCATACAAAGCAAAACAAAGAGCCTATACACTCAGGAGATCGCAGAATATGGAGGAAGCTGACAATTATGAAAACCTAGGGTTAACGTCAAGCATAAAGTTCATAGTTACATTCGTCAGAATACAAACTTATTCAAAAAAAAGGGACAAAAGCCAACTTGTTCAATGGTTTTAGTAGTCTGGGCGATGTGGTGATGAGCCAAAATAGACCAGTCAACTGAATAGCATTACAGATTCTATGTTTCAAGTCCTATCTGTTCCATGGGTGCATAATTTCTCTGAACATGCCAATTAGGAAATATCGACAGGGGGATAAATAAGTCAATTCATAATTGTCCGATGTCAAACTTTACTTCTGTGCCACAAGATCCCTTAGAGACCCTACTCAGAGCCAGGAGGCCAGATTAAAATCCTACTTGTTGCAGAGGCGAGTGATAACAGTTCTGAAGAGGTTGATGTTTCAGAGAAAATACTTTTGTCTTCACATTCCAAGATGCAAGGTCACAGGAGTTAAATTAAGCCTGAATTTCTGTATCTGATGGCTGTCTAACATGACTCAAAATGATTCTAGGGCCAAGACAGATGTGGTTGCTTTCACATTGTTTATCAAATGGTTTAACAAGACATTTTAAAATCTATTTAATTCGTTACTTTCAACATTAATTCTATATATGATTAGTGAGATGGTACAGTGCAAATGTTTCACTGCAGTATGTAATACATGTTCTGACCTGTTCTAAATTTCCCCGCTCTGTATGATATCAGTACCGTAATATACCAATTTGAAAGAGAAACAGATTTTAAGTTGAATTGTTAAATAATGGATGAGTATATGAATAGGAAGGGCTTGGAGGGATATGGGCCAGGTGCTGGCAGGTGGGACTAGATTGGGTTGGGATATCTGTTCGGCATGGAAGGGTTGGACAGAAGGGTCTGTTTCCATGCTGTACATCTCTATGACTCTAATAATTATACTCACTACAGTAAATAGTTTCTACTTAATTAACTGTTTTGAAAAAACACTTTTCAAACTCAGAAGTTTCAGCAGGCCTCAAAGTTGGTCAACACACACCTAAAGGATATAAGGAGACAAAACAAAAAAAAAAGTAATTTGGCTGCTTTAACACGGAATTGGTCATGACAAGATGCCCATTCTGGTCAAGATTCCTGCTGCTCTGCACACCATCCTGTGTCATCACTTCACAAATGTCCAGCACACTAAAACAAAAACAAAAACTTCAGTTCCACAGCATCAGACCCTTTGAAACAAGAAAAATGCAAATCACTCACTGTACTATTTAATTGTCCTATTTAGTAATATTTTGTTTTTATTATATTTCTGACTTTCTGAAGGCACTGATTTCTTGGAATGCTATTATGTGCAGGCACTTTTCACACATAGCCAAATTAATGTATTAAATTAAACTGAAGCATTGTTTTTCTTACTGAGGCATTATGCTTAACCACTGTCCATTCAAGAACCATCTAATTGTACTACCAGACATCACTTGTTGTAGGAAATGGAAAACTACTACACATTTTCCCCACTAAGCTAAAAGGCAATGAATCATAGAATCACTACACAGTGTGGAAACAGGCCCTTCGGCCCAATAAGTCTATACCAACCCTCCAAAGATATCCATCCAAACACATTTCTCTACCCTATTACTCTACATTTTCCCCTGACTAATACACCTACCCATCCATGAACATTATTGGTAATTTAGCATGGCCATTAACCTAACCTGCACATCTTTGGATTGTGAGAGGAAACTGGAGCATCCAGAAAAAACCCATGCAGACATGGGGAGAATGCGCAAACTCCCACACAGTCGCCTGAGGCTGGAATCGAGCCAGAGTCCCTGGCGCTGTGAGGCAGCAGTGCTAACCACTGAGGCACTGTGCCGTGGTGTTGTTTATCAATTAACTTAAAACCGGTTTCTCTTTCAAATTGGTGTATTAAGGTACTGATATTAAATGGAGCAGGGAATTTTAGAACAGTTCAATACAGCATGTCTTACACACTGCAATGAATTAATTGCAGTGTATCATCTCACTAATCATTTATAAAATGAGTGTTGAAAGTAACAAATTAAATGGATTAAATGAATTTTGACAGACTGTCAAGAGGAGTTAACTCATCATATAGACAAGGTCTTTCCTCACATTTTTGGCCCAGCTCCTCACAACATAAAATAAATGCAGTGGATCTTATTGGAAATATAATGTTGCGTTAATGTCATAGTTATCTTTGTACAAATAAGCCAGCAAGCTCAAGCATTTGGAGATACAGTGAGATTTGTAAATCTTCAAAATGTGCCCTTAAATATGAAATGGTTATGACACCATCATATGGCCATAATTATCTCGTTTTCCCTCCCCCCACCCTCAGCAAAATCCTAACATCCCACACAACATAACTGACAAATGCATGCCACATGTAATCGGATCACACGTTACTGCAATCTCATTTCTAAACTATGTTTTAAAACTGCTCCCCGATAGACACTTCTGTTAAATACAGATGGATCCCTTATTTTAGCACATTGAATGGAAGAGGATGGCGTTTGGGAAATCTATGCAGATAATTAATTCTTGTTATTTTCTTCCATGACATTCAAGTCATTTTAGAGTACAAATAGGAGACCCATCTCTGTGAGCTCAGCAAGCAGTGATAAAATGTAGTTGACTTGCTCTCGGTGAATTGCTAACCAACTCCTCTCCTTCCTTTCCCATACTGAGGTAATCCCTGAACTCCATGCTACTAACATGAAAGAATATTTGTAGACATACCTATGAGCATAATACCAGAAGAAACTGGGCCCTTAACCATGAAAACGTTGTGACATCACCATGCTGCTTTCTAGTCATCTGCCTTATTTTCAAAAGCATAAAACTAAATGCAGTCATCAAAACACATACTGCATGAAGACAATAACCCTCCAGCCTGTATGGAGTAGATATGTGGGAACTGCCTTGTTAAATCCAGCAACATAACCCAACCAAATTCACTCAAATCCATCATGTGAAAAAAAAAGCATCAGAACTTTGTGTACAAATACAATTTTAAAACTTGGGAGCTAACTAACATTATTTAACCATATGTCCAGGTTCAAGGCCTACTTACTCCAGAGCTGTCACTGGCTGTCTGAATAGGTTGATTAAAAATATTTGCATGGTGTACGTCAAAGTATGCATACCATTTATTTTGCATGACCTTCACCAGACTATTTCATTCCAGTCATTGTGGAACTTTGCAAATTCTGCAGCACAACTAGTCAGAATATATACTATTTATGCCACAGATGAAGTCACATTACCACAAGATCCAAAATAATGTTCTGACAGACCTTGTCATTACAGACATTTTATAAAACAATGTTTTATGCAACAGCCTGATTCTCTTATGCACAGTATTAAATCATAACACCATTTGGATTTCAACCAATATTCAAGTCATAAGATCAGCATA
This sequence comes from Chiloscyllium punctatum, assembly GCF_047496795.1. Classification (NCBI taxonomy): domain Eukaryota; kingdom Metazoa; phylum Chordata; class Chondrichthyes; order Orectolobiformes; family Hemiscylliidae; genus Chiloscyllium; species Chiloscyllium punctatum. The sequence continues at coordinate 69,167,694 of NC_092762.1, forward strand.
GAGGATTGACTATATATGCCATGTTAGAATATTCATTAAAAACAAGAAACAAAAGAAGATGGAAGACATTTTGTTAAATGTTGTATTTTAAAAAAAGGTGATGCACTTAGGATACTTTCACCTAATAGACCAACTGAACACAGGCAGACAGAAATCACAGGATCAAGTAATGCACCTGGACTGGACTCCTGGCTCCCAACCAGAGCATTGCAGTACTGTTAAGCTATCAGGGTTAAACAAAGTGGGCTTATGTTGACCAAAGCCATTTGCTGTATATTCTTTGTTTTTCTTCTCAATCGGCAGTCATCTCAAATTTTCCAACCAGTAATCCGTTATTATGGATATAGCTACAGATTTGTAATTTAGAAAACTTTAAATTTCTATGGCTACTTTGGATACAGAACGATAACGATAAGATTTCAATTCAGTCATCTAAGCAAAGGCACCATGAACTTTGATAACAAAACACTATTTGATCGCTATCTTAGATAGTGGTATTAGTTATACACATGGGAGGCAATGACCTAGTGGTATCATCAATGGATGTTAATCCCAAGACCAGATAATGTTCTAGGGACATGGGTTCAAATCCTGCCAGATCAGATGGTAGATTTTGAATTCAATAAAAAGAAAATCTGGAATTAAGAGTCTGGTAAGGACCACAAATCCATTGTTAATTGTAAGAAAAACCTCTGGTTTACGTGTTCTTTAGAGAAGGAATCTGCCATCCTTACCTGGTCTAGCCTACAGATGACTCCAGACCCACAGAAAAGTGGTTGACTCTTAATTGCCCTCTGGGCAATAAATGCTGCCTAGCCAGCGATGCCTTCATCCCATAACAAATAAAGAGAAAATGGTCATTTAACTGGTGTATCAATTTGTATGTACATGGTGCCTTTAAAAGAATAAAACCCCCATAGGGATTTATTTACAAATTCAAAACATTTGATACAAACATGCAAAAACATATAAGCATGGTTTTGTCATTATGATTTAACAAATAGGTTTTAAGAAGCAACTTACAGAAGGCAAGGGAGATAGAGGCAGAGATTTAGGAAACAAATTTAAAAACTTAGGACCTTGTCAACTGAAGACAAGGCACCTGAACTGAGTGATTAAAGTTAGGAATTTTCAGGAGGCCATAACTGGCATAATGCGAAGGTGTGTTCTTTTCTGTGTGGATCTTTGCAAGAATGGAGTAAATTGCAGAGTCATAGAGCTATACAGCATGGAAACAGACCTTTTGGGCCAACATTTCCATGCTGACCAGATATCCTAAATTAATCTAGTCCCAGTTGCCAGCATTTGGCCCACACTCGGCCCACATTCTTCCAGAGATAGGGAAATCTACGGAGTTGAAAACAAAAATGAGAATTCGAGGCTCAACTGGTAGCCTAAGTAAGTCAATGAGGTCATGACAAATAAGCAAGATGGACTTGCTACAAGTTAAGACATGGACAGACATTTGCCTTAGAGAGATAAACTGTGGAAGCTGTACAACAGTGCTTTGGAACACTTAAGTCTCGAAATACCAGACACATTGAACAGTTTCAGCAGATAGACTGAGGTAAAGGCAGAGAGTTAAGTGATGGTATGGAGTTGGAAATAGCTGTTTAGAGTCATAGAGACGTACAGCACCGAAACAGACCCTTCAGTCCAACTCATCCATGCTGACCAGATATCCTAAATTAACCTAGTCCCTTTTGCCGGCACTTGGCCCATATTCTTTTAAACACTCCCTATTCATAAAACCATCCAGATGCTTTTTAAATGTTGCAATTGTACCAGCTTCCACCATTTCCTCTGGCAGTTCATTCCATACATGCACCACCCTCTTGTGGAAAAGTTGCCCCTTCGGTCCTTTTTAAATCTTTCCTCTGTAACCTTAAACCTCTACCAACTAGTTTTGGATTCCCCTACCCTGGGTTAAAGGCCTTGACTCTTTAGTCTATCCATGCCCCTCTTGATTTTATAACTTCTGTAAGGTCACCCCTCACCCTCTGATGCCCAGGGAAAACAGCCCCAGCAAATTCACCTCTTCCTAGATCTCAAACCCTCCAACCCTGACAACATCCTTGTAAATCTTTTCTAGCCTCTTTCAAGTCTCACAACATTGTTCCTATACGTATGATATTCAAATTGCTGTAGACTTACAGAAATAACAATATCCTTGAAAACCAGGAGAGAGATAGCACCTATAAGCAACAAGTAGTTATGGTCATAAAAAGGTGCATGATAAAGGACTAGAAGCTCATGTTGGGGTAAAATAAATAACTTAACACAGTCTTAAATTGTTGCCTCAGAGGGGGGACAAAAAAATGGATGGTGACCAAAGATGGTAGTTTCCTTCATCCTGAAATTTAATTCCACAATGTTTCTCATCTAGAAATTGCAGTCAGACAAGTAGTCTGACAGTTTAAAGGCAGAGGAAAAAAGGTAGAACTGGATCCACGATGCTCTGATTTTGGATGTCATTAACATGGGTGCAGTGTCAAAGATTAATAACTACATAAAATCCTAAGAAATAAGAGCAGGATAATGCCATAAAGCTCAACAAGCCTACTCTGCCATTCGAAAAGATCATGGTTGACCTTGAGCTCCAAGTGCACTTTGCTGCCTGCTTGCTATTTCCTCTTATTTACTGAGAAACAAGAATTGTCGAGCTTAGCCTTATATATCTTCACTAATGGCAAATTCACAAATCTCGTGGGCAGAGAATTCCAAGTATTCACACATCTTGAAATTTATCATCTCAGTCCTAAATGAGCAGCCCCTTAACCAGAAATGTGCCCCTTGTTCTAGATTTTCCAGCCAGGAGAAATAACATTTGAGTATCTATCAGTTCCTTTCATTTTTATCTCATTCTTCTAAAATCCAAAGAACATACTGGAGGTAGGTGTGCTCTTTTTTTTGGTTATAAATAGAAAGCAAGAATCAGCAGCAGTGCTTGGCCCAGAGGCCCACTGATGATGTTACCTAGTAGGGTGACGAAACATCCGGAAATGAACCTTCCAGCTCAGCGAGCAATACTATATCCAGAACCTCAACCTGAGCTACAAATCTTAAAATTCATAGAACATAGCTTCAAATTATTCAGCCTCTCATATAGGATATCACCCTTATCCCTATGAGAAAGTGCACAAGGTATAAGCCGGTAGGGAAAGAGTGAAGTTTTGAATTTTGTGAAACAAAAGATTTAGCTGAGCATGACTCAGATCAGATAAGAACTTGCAGTTAACAATGAGGTGCTGGAGGTAAGGGCAGTGGGTTAACAAGGTGGAAAAGCATTCATTATGTACAGCCACTTAACAAGATGAGGTGGCATTCAGTATGTAAAGTCAGTTAACAAGGGGAAAGTATCCATTATGTGAAACCAGTTAACAAGGTTAAGAACATTCATTGTGTAAGAGCAGATGGCTTAATCTTTACTATTGATACTTGCTGATTGTAATAGTCACCCAATTGATATGTATGTTGCCTTATCTGGATGCTCCTCCCTTTGAATGACTATATATTTCACTAAGAAACTGCTGTTCGAGAGAAGACCATGGACCCATGTCCCTGTGCACATAGGCAATCGTTCCCTCCCTCCAGGGCCCGGAATAAAGATGAAGGAGGTAAAGCTATACTGTGTCTGAGCATTTTGCTTCGACTAAAGCAGGAAAGGGACAACTTATCAATAAGTCAACCTTTACGTACTGCCTCCAATATAAGTATATCCTTCCTTAAATACAAGAGACTAAAATTGCACATAGTATTTCAGTTTGATCTCACCAAAACTCCATACAACTGTAGCAAGACATTTTGATTCTTATCCTCCTTACAATAAAGGCCAATATGCCATTTTCTACTGAACCATGTTCTGTTTCATGTGCCTTGTGAGATAGTACATCCAAACCTCTTAGAGCATTGTTTCACATCTTTTAAAATAAGTTCTGCTTTTCTATTTTTATGAGCAAAGTGAAAACCTCAAACTTGTGCACCTTATACTCTATCTACAAACTACGTTATCCATTCATGAACATGTCGATACTCATTATGCAGCTTCCTGTATCCTCCTCAAAGCTTGCATTCTCATTGCTTTGTATCATCAGCAAATTCATAGTTGGTAATATATGTGTTTATGACCTGGGGTAAGTGACAAAGGGTGGAAAATTCCCCATTTATAATAATAGTCTGCTTCCTCTCATTTACCTGAGGGTTACCACTGACCAGAAGCTCAACCAGACTCGACACAAATAGAGAAACTAGGAATACTGTGGCAACTTACCTTCTGACTTGTCAAAGTCTGTTCACCATCTACAGAGCACAAGGATCAAGAACGAGAAGGCACAGGTTTAAGGTGATTTGCAAAAGGAGTAAATGCAGTGAGTGAGAAAACGTTTTCACATGGCAAATGGTTCATATCAAGAATACACAACACACTATGGTGGAGCCAGGATTCAATCAAATACTCAAAGGCATGGGATGATTATTTAAATAGAAACAACACACAGGATTAGGAGGAAAGAACAGTAGAAAAGGCACAAAGCCACAAACTGCAGACATGATGGGCTTAATGCCCTTGTTTTGCACTATAACAATTCTCTGAATCCGGGGTAATGTATTTTTTTTAAAAAGGTTGTGCTGCAAAATGTGAAAGTATATACCAGATATGTTTGAAAAGAAAACATGATAATCAAAATTTTGTTTAGAGATGCAGAATTCTAACACCTACTCTACAGTTTCAAACATATTACATAGAATGCAGGCAATAGAAACAGGTCATTCAGCATAATTGGTTTATGTCAGTGTTTTTGCACAACAGGACCATTTCCCACTTTTACATGCATCACCTTCTATTCCTTTTTCTGTCCTTGATTCTCGAGCTTCCTTTTAACTGCATCTGTTATTATTTTAACAATTTGGGGTAGCAACATCTACATTCTAATTACTCACTCAGTAAGAAAGTTTCTCCTGAATTTAATGTAATTATTGATGACAGTGAAACACTGGCTGATTACCTTTTCTTCACTATTTTGTTCCAAAAGTTGAGGCCAGTTGTCTGTTCATCTTTGTCTGAAGCTAAAATAAGCCAACTTATTTTAGACTGGAGGCCAGACAAATGCAACTCAGTATCTATTTACCAAGACAGTCACCATCAGACTAGCTGCAGAAAAAGATGAATACAATTTCAGTCAGCTACATTCTAACCTCATGTCTTCATCAAAACTAATACTTGCATGGCAACTATTGCATGCTCCCAAAAAAAATGGCTGCCATTAAATTTATGGTTTTCTCAACATTACAATAATGAACAAAAGGACTTCATTAACTGCAATGCATTTTGGGACATCTTGAAGCCGTGGAAGTTGTTATAAAAATGTAAATGTTTTTATTTCTTTACAACTGATAAATAATGAAAGTGATTAGGGTGAGAATGAAGTAATGAATAAATGTCTACAAATTGTAACTTTCAATTTACATGCAAAAACATCTAAATTGACATCAACATTTTTACAATAGCGAATAGATCTGTTTGCTTTCCCACCTTACGTAATTTTACTTTGTAAAGACCTTAAAAACTACCAGCTGTCTTTTAAAAGGAATTTCAATCTGCACTAGTCCTGGGAAAGCAACTTCTCAGATTTTTCAAAGTTGAGAACAGTGTACTTGAAGAAATAGAACTGTGACAATCAAAGCCTCTGGTGTTTTAACTCCAGCTTCCTATTAGATTTTGGATTGTTTATGGAAATACCTCATATCCAATGTGCAAATTTCCAGTGTACTATTCAGAGGTCCATTTAATTCAATTTAAGACTTTTTTTTGCCCTTGCAAGTATAATTGAAGCTGAAAATGTGTTGCTGGAAAAGTGCAGCAGGTCAGGCAGCATCCAAGGAACAGGAGAATCGACATTTCATGAAGAAGAAGGGCTGATGCCCAAAACTTCGATTCTCCTGTTCCTTGGATGCTGCCTGACCTGCTGCGCTTTTCCAGCAACACATTTCAGCTCTGATCTCCAGCATCTGCAGTCCTCACTTTCTCCTCGAAGTAGAATTGAAGGCCTTCAAAGAGGAAACAATTCAGGTGTAGTCTAAGCACGTACTGAAGAGGGAAAAGGAAAAGCTCATGGTATTAGAGATAATGTATTGACGTGGACAGAACTGGTTGGCAGACAGGAAACAGAGTTGGAATAAATGAGTCCTTTTCAGAGTGGCAGGCAGTGACAATTCAGGTACCACAGGGTTCACTGCTGGGATCCTAGCTGTTCACAATATACATTAATGATTTGGATGAAGGAACTGAATGCAATATCTCCAAATTTGCAGATGACACAAAGCTGGGTGGCAGTGTGTACTGTGAAGAGGATACTAGGAGGCTGCAGGATGATTTGGTCAGACTGGCTGAGTTAGGCAAATGCAATTTAATGTGTATAAATGTGATGTTATCCACTTTCATGGCAAAAACAGGAAGGCAAATTATTTGAATGGTGGCAGTTTAGGAAATGGTGAAGTGCAATGAGACCTGGGTGTCACAATGGCACAGTTATTGAAAATTGGCATGCAGATGCAGCAGGCAGTGAGGAAAGCTAATGGCATGCTGGCCTTCATAGCAAGATGATTTGAGGAGAGGAGTAGGGATGTCTTGCTGTAGATATACAAGGCCCTGTGAGGCCACACCTTGAGTACTGTGTGCCATTTTGGTCTCTTAGTCTGAGGAAGAATATTCTTGCTATTGAGGGAATCCAATGAAGGTTCACCAGACTGATTCCCAAGATAGCAGGACTGACATATGAAGGAAGACTGGTTCAACTGAGCTTGTACTCACTGTAATTTAGAAGAATGGGGGTGGAATCTCATAGAAACAGGCTAGACGGGGATGAATGTTCTCAATGTTGGCAACGTCCAGAACTAGGGGGTCACCATTTAAGAATATGGGGTAAGCCATTCAGGACACAGAAAAGAGGAAGAACTTCTTCACTCAGTTGTGAACCTGTGGAATTCTCTACCATACAAAGCTGTTGGGCCAAGCTCGTTGGAGATGTTCATGAGTGAGCTGGTCATGGCCGTTGCGGCTAAAGGGATCAATGGGTATGGAAAGAAAGCAAGAGTAGCATACTAAAATTCTTGCTGGCCTTCATTGCAAGAAGATTTGAGGTGAGGAGTAAGGGTTCATTCCTAAAGAAGGGCTTTTGCCTGCAACGTCGATGTTGTGCTCCTCAGATGCTGCCTGACCTGCTGTACTTTTCCAGCACCACTCTAATCCTTACTAAAATTCAATTATGAGCCATGACCATATTGAATGGTGCTGCATCACAAAGAGTTGAATGCTCTACTTCTGGACCTATGTTTCTATGTTCTAAGTAGCCTGAATGTGTGTGGCCAGCTCTCTCAGACAGGATTTCTACTTTTTGTTTTAGCTTTAAGCAGTTTTTGTTGGAGTCTCAACAGAGTTGGAAGCTGCTGGAGTTTTGAAGAAGCAGAAGTTATTTTTTCCGCTCTCTTGATTACAGCTGGAAGTTGGGGTTTCTCTTCCTATTGCAAGCATTGTATGTGAGAAAGTTTGATTTCTGAATTTACCTTGTTGCCTATGTTCATGGGATGTTCCTATATTAGAACAGTTAATGTTACTGAATTGTTCTGTTAAATTTTCCCAAAGAGTTAAGTTATTCTTTCCTTAGTTGTATTTTAACTAGTGTTTGAATAATTGTGTTTTGTTTAATGTTGAGTAGTTTGACTGGGCAAATTGCATCTGGAACACAGCATTTTACATTTGCCTTTAAAATAAGCAAAAGGGTTGAGACTACCTTCTTAAAATGTTTTGAGAGCGTCTGGTCTGGTCCATAACAAATCTCTCACCACTTTGGGAGGAAGAATACAAAAAAAACTGTTTTACATTTTCCAACATTATAGCTTGTAACATATTTGCCCACATTTAATCCACCTATATCCCTTATAGCCTTCTTCTGCCCTCTCAAGAACGAACTTCCCTGCCTCTTTGTGCCATTAGTAAATGTAACAAACATACCTTAATCCCGTCATCCAAGTAGTAATTGAGAAATGGGTCTTAAAAATGGATGAGATAAAAGTAGGGAAAGCAGCAGAAAGCTAACTATTCACAGCACCCAAAAGTAGCAGTCTCCCAAGCCCGATGTGGCTGAAGTAAGCAAGGTTGGAAAGAGGCTGCTTTCATCGCACTGTTTCAATGCAGACATGGAAGTGGCATTAGAAAACTGGGAGATTGCAAAGATATCCTTGTTCAAAAATAAAAGAGTGAATCAGATGTTAATAGGGCAAAAAACAAAATTAATGAACATACCAACCAGAGATCTGTTAAAGAAAACCTGTCTGACCAATTTGCTTTGAATGATATAGCAGAGATGGTTGAATAAGGTAATGCAGTTCATGTTTATATGGACTTGCAAAAATCTGCTTCACAGAATGCTACATAATAGAAACTAAAGTCAGTGGGATTTAAGGGATATGGATAGCTAAGACAGAAATCAGAAAATGGTGATGATTGATATTTTACAGTGGACAGGTTATATAGATTGAAACAATACCAACAAAATTCACAGTAGGGCCATTGCTCTTTTGGAAATATATTGATGACCTGGACATGGGAATAGGAGTATCAGTCTGAAGTTTGCACCAAGCTACAAAATGTGAAAATGTAGTAAACAGGTATGAGCTTAGCATATACTTCAAGAGGGCAGATAAAACTGGTGAGTAGAATGGTACTTTAATGCAGAGAAGCGTGAAATGATACATTTTCAAACAAAAAAATGGCATGCAATATAAATAGAAAGTACAAATTTAACATGAAAGCACAGAGAATGGCATAAGGTTTGTGTACATCAATTTCAGTTGGGATGGTAAGGGGAGATATTAGGGGTTTTAAAAAGTATACAGGCGCACAAATCCCCATGGCCCAATGAGATGTTTCCCAGCCTGCTATTGGAGTAAAGGGAGGAGATTGCTAGGGCCCTAGCAGAGATACTTAATATCTTGCTGGTCACAGGTGAAGTGCCAGATGACTGGATGAGAGATAATGTGGCTCCTTTACTCAAGAGGAGCAGCAGGGATAGGCCAGGTAATTACAGAACAGTTAGTTTGATGTCAGTAGTTGGGAAATCATTAGAAGTAATTCTGAAGGGCAGAAATAATTAATACTTGGAAAGGGAGTGATCAGCGCTGATTTGTTAGAGAGAGATCCTGTCTGACTAATTTAATTGAGTTTTTAAAAAATATATTGAAGAAGGTAGTGCAGTTAATGTGGCTTACCTGGACTTCAATATGGCCTTTGACAAGGTCCCACATTGAAGGGTGGCTCATAAAATAAGAGCCCAGGGATCAAGTTGGTAACTGGATCCAACGTTGGCTTACAAACAGAAGGCAGATTGAGGACATTTGTTTTTGTAACTGTAAGCCCATGAACAGCAGTGTACCACACAGCTTGGTGCTAGGATCTTTCCTTTTGTTATTTACATTTAATGGCTTGAACATGGATGAAGAAAGTATAATCAGCAATTTTACAGATGACACTAAAATTGCTGGTTGTTGTTGATACTAAGGAAGATGGTCTCAGGCTACAATCTGATGTTGATCAGCTGGTAAATTGAGCAGAGCCATGGATGTTGGAATTTAATCCCAATAAATGATAAGAGCATTAGGTCCCTTTGGTGTAGTGAGGAATTTGGTGTACAAATCCATAGATATTTGGAGGTGTCAGCACAGGTAGACAGGGTAGTGAACAAGGCATATAGACGCTTGCCTTCATTAGCCAGGGTGTAGAATTTAAGAGCAAGTCAGTCTTGTCACGTGTGTGTGTGTGTGCGCGCGCGCATGTGCGTGTGCGTGAGTGAGAGAGAGAGAGTGGCGGTGGTGGTGGGGAGATCTTATGGAGGTATACAAAATTGTGAAATGTATAGAAAACGTAGATTGTAAGAATCTTTTCCCCGTGGCAGATGTCTTTAAAACTAGAGGGCATTACTTTAAAGTGAGGAGCAAGTGCTTGAGAGGTGATTAGATTAGATTATTTACAGTGTAGAAACAGGCTCTTTGGCCCAACAAGTCTACACGGACCTACCAAAGCGCAACCCACCCAGACCCATTCCCCTACATTTACCCCTTCACTTAACACTACAGGCAATTTAGCATGGCCAATTCACCTAACCTGCACATTTTTGGATTGTGGGAGGAAACTGGAGCACCCGGAGGAAACCTACACAGACACGGTTAGAATGTGCAAACTCCACACAGAGTCACCTGAGGCGGGAATTGAACTAGAGTCTCTGGCGCGGTGAGATCCGAGAAAGAATTTTTTTCACTTGATGGATGGTATAAAATGCCTGAGAGTGTGGTACAGGCAGATACTCTCAACATTTAAGAACAATATGTAAGAGTACTTAAAATGCCAGAGATCATAGGGAATGGACTAAATGTAGGTATGTGGGATTAGTGTAGTTTGGTGTCGTTGCTCATGGGGCGAGTGAGCCCAACGTGGCAGAGAGTGAGGTCCTCCAACATCTGCAGCGGCAGACAGCAAACAGCCCAAGGCTGCCGCGATTGAGTACTGTGAGATCTGGAGGTGAGGCCCAGCGCAGTCTGCTTGAAGGACTGGAATACTGTAATTATTTTTCTAATTTATTCCTAAGATCCTATATCTAGGACCTTTGTACATAATATGGCAAGGTAAATGGAGACTTCATAAACTTTTCACTGCACTCGAATACATGTGACAACATAAATAATTATACTTCTACTCAAGTAAGCAGCACTTAAAAGCACAGCAAACCCCTAATACAACTCTGAAGAATCAGCCTATACTATGTTCAAATCTCTAAAGTGGGCTGAACCCACGGTTTTACAATTAGCCATGAATAACACTAAAGTAGAGCTTTTTAGTTTTCTAGAAATGTTGCAACTTTTTTTACACTTATTATTTCAGTCCCTTCAGGTTCACACATACAAATAAATTAAGAGTACCAACACTTTGATGTAGCCGGTTACGATTCAAGCTGATGTTATTACTGGACAAAATCAGATCTCAGCCTGAAATATGCCTTGATAAATCATATTGATTTATTAAAACTTTAAAAAAGATCTTCCACCAAAACAAAAATACAATGCTACAGATTCAAGTTTCACAATTAAAGAATGTTATAATACAAAAGAAAATAAGATAAAGTAGAAGAAACCAAATTATTTACAGATGGCACAAGTTTAAAGATTTTAAAACACACAGTAAAATACAACCTTATTATTTTAAAAAGCAGTTCTTTACAGTACTTGGAAATAGCGAGAACTGCATCAAAGTGGGCAGCACAGTGGCTCAGTGGTTAGCACTGCTGCTTCACAGCAACAGGGTCCCAGGTTCAATTCCAGCCTCAGGTGACTGTGTGTAGTTTTCACATTCTCCCAGTGTACTCCAGTTTCCTCCCACAGTCACAAAGATGTGCAGGTCAAGTGAATTGACTATGCTAAATTGCCCATAGTGTTAGGTATATTAGTTAGAGGGAAAAGAATCTGGGTGGGTTACTCTTCGTAGGGTCTGTGTAGGCTGGTTGGGCCGAAAGGCCTGTTTCCACACTGTAGGGAATCTAATTTAATCAAATCAAAATAAGGCCATACACAAATTCAAGGAAGAAAACCTCATCTCCTACCTTGGGAGCTTACAAATTCATGGCCTCAACATAGAATTCACCACCTTCCAAATCTCCCCACCCCAACCTAGGTCCAGCCCTCCTTCTCCATCCACCCCCTTGACCTGACCCAACCTATCCAATTTCCTTCCCACCTATCCACTCCACTATTCCCACTGACCAATATCAATCACCTCCTACTGCCATCTGACCTACCTTTCCCCCAGCCCCAATACCCCCAACTCGTTTATTCCTCCTCCCCAATTCTGAAGAAGGATCCTGCCTAAAATGTCGACTCTCCTGCTTGACCTACTGCACTTTTTCCAGAGCCATATTTTAATCAAATCTTTACAGTACTAGCACCAGACAGAATTCCCTTGTCTTTCTCATCTCTGAGGGCCTAATTGTACTGTGGCTTCAACATCACATCTTGAAAGTCTGATGATTTCTACACGGAACCTTCATACAACTGAGCTTAGAGACTTTCTCAGCTTAATGTAGGTTCAAATACTTGAGGTCTAGAAGTTCTAGACTAAACTCCTTCCAGGGAGGTAACAAATTTCTGAACAGTCCTAAACTACCTCAATTTCTCAGGAGCATCTATTTTACACAGCCAGCTTCAAAGACATTTGTAAAACTGAATTAAAGTGAATTTTAAGAAAAGTCTTTTTTCCAAGCTCCAAACAATCCAGAATCTTCGATAATGAAAACCCGATGCACTAGATTGTTTATATGTAAGCTTTCTCAAATTAATCAAAACCCCCTTACATTCAAAAAGATTTCACACTAATGTTTCAAAAGAAATCACCATGGCTACACAAATATTTACAAGTTAATCATTAATCCCCAGAGAGACAGATCAAAATCCACAAATTACTGATTGAAATCCAAACTCTAAATGATCGTAAAATATACACACACTTTACATCAGAACCCTCACTTTTTACCATGCTATAAAAATCATCCTCAATAATAAGTCAAGATTAACATCAAGTGAAAAGAAAGTGCGCTCAGGAAGTGACCAAAGAAATCAAACATGTAATATGTTTGACAAATTAAACAAATTTCTTGAAGTGACCAAATGAATTAAGGGAGACAAGTAAACATAGTGCATATGGAATTTTAAGGGCATCCTTAAGCTACTCAGAAGACTTGTTATAAAATGATCAAGTGTATACAGAGGAACCTCGATTATCTGAACAAGATGGGCAGGCAATATTTCGTTCAGATAATCGGTTACTTGATTAATCGATTAAATGCCTTTCCTCTGAGGCTCAGAGTTTTTAAAAGTCTGCACCCCGTTCTGGAGACGAGGCAGCAGCACATCACATGCTCCCCCCCGCCCAACGCCGCTCTCCGCATGCCCTTAAAACCTATCCAACACCATACCCCCTCCTCCTCCCCCCCCCACCCTAAAACCCTGTCCAACACTGTCCCCCACCCACCCGCCTTTCCATCCCCTCTCCAGGGCAGCTGGACTGGACATGACGCCTACAACAAGACTGCTGCTGCTACCTCTGTGGGGTAAGTTTCCAAATAGTATACACACACAACATTTTACTGCAATGTTTTGACAGGTTCCACCTTTACCCTGTACAGGACAACGTTGCAGAGATTATCTGGGGAAGGGAGGTTTAGGGTACACCTCTCTGTGGAACTCCAGGGAAAGTGTGGGCAGAGAGGGAGGTTGAAGGTCAGTCGTTTGGAGATGGTGCCTGTTTAATCATTGTAAACAAAAGACGCAATCAGTGTTGGAAATACGTCTGAGGTAATGTTTCTACCGGGACCTTGCAATCTCCTTCGAATAATCAGATATTCGGATAATCGAAGTTCCCCTATATATAATACTTTTAGAAATGTGAAAAGAACAAGAGGGTTTGTTAAGAGAAATTAGAATAACAGAAGCTGTACAGATTGGAAGTCCCAAATTCCAGAGATCAACTGCAATTATTTTTCTTTGTACACAGATAATTGGAGTACTGTATTGGAGAAGAATATCAACTTATAATGTTAACATTGTACAAGAAAGGCAAACAGTAAAGTGATTGTAAAATATTTCAGGGCACAACAAAGATTACGATAAAAATGAATGTGGAGAACTGTGTGCAATAATTTTATTATCATAATTATATCTTTTTCTTCAATATAAAGGTTTATTGATTTTCGAATAGTCAGTTCTTGTATTACACGATGGTTGCATTCTTTTGCAACCTCGTGTTATAGAAAAATTGCGCTTTAGAAATAGCACTTAAAGTGTCAGCAGTGTGACTGGCTGTAATACAACACACATTTTAAAAGCTCATGCTTTAGAAACAGCTTCCCAGATTTATCGATTGCATTACAGCAAATTCGCATTATAGTTACTACCTCAGAATTTCAGTAACTGAAAAGGTTTTAAACTAGGGGGAAAGAAAAGTACAAAGTGGTCACCAATCATTTGACCAGAAATTGGCCAAGTCGCAAATGACCTACAAAGTTGGTTAGTTCAGTTGGCTAGATAGCTAGTTTGCAATATAGAGTGATGCCAACAGCGCAGGTTCATTTCCCTCATTAGCTAAGAAAACCACTAAGATCCCATTTCGTCTACCTTGAAATGTTGCAATCCTCAGGTTGTTACCACCAGTCAGTCAATCCCTCTGCAATACAACAAAGGAACTATAGCGACTTAACCTTCCATCTCTGGAATACGTGGCCCAGTGTAGCAGTCTCCTAGCTGTCCAAACACTGATAGATTGCTAACTTGAACAACAAGGGATGCTGGGTACACTCTCCAAGCGAAACACTGAAATATCAAAAATTCTACATCAGGCAGTGCAAACACAGCAGTAAAGTGCTCATGATATTAGCATAATATAAAAAGCAACAGTTTTATTCTGCCCAGACACCCCCAACAATCTATACATGAAACTAAGGACAGCCCAGACAGAAAGGTACCAGGTCCTACTACATAAAATAAACTGACAGTAGCATGCTATCTAAATGATTGACTCTTGTTTAAAACTATTAAGTATATTTCCTTGATTGGCCAGAACTATAGAAAGTTCCAGAAAACCATCTAAGAAGTATAAAAACAGATCTCTCTTGGAACTGTCTGAGAAGACCAGCATGGCAAAAAGCAGAGATTAGCTGATCATCTAGAGAGAGAGGAAGAAAGCAACTTTGCAGACCCAGAGACACAGCCACAAGTAGAGCACCTGCGTAAATTTATGAGAGACTCCAGAAGGATTGTAACCTTAAGGGGCCAAATAGGATTAGTGATAGTATATTTAGTATTAAAGATTTTTGTAGTTCTGTTCCTAATAAAGTGGGAACGTTTTTGGTACCAGCTTGCATTCATATTGATTTGACCGCTTTGGTATTGTATAACACCTGGGTGAATTCTTTCATAACATTCTGGTTGGAGTTCTCTAAAACTTGTTTAAACTGTAACAGACAACATCAGGTGCAAGTCCCATCAACTCCACAGGTGTGTAACAACATCTATGAAAAGGTCTATTGGAGAACAAAAATCCACTGATGTGAGATAAGCAAAGACAAAATTGAAATTAACACCATCAAAAGGCACAAACTTTTATTCAGACAGAATACACAAAAACAAGCTTGTATTTCAAGGAACTATTTTTAAATATTACACGCTTTTATATAACATAAATGCATGACATGACATCTTTATTTATGTTCTCCCTAATTTCTTGTGCTGACTTCTGAGTTCTGTGCACAGTATGCTTAAAGGGAAGCAGGATCATATAGCTGAAAATGACCAAGTACACACAGGGTTTCCCAATGTCCCACGTCTGTGCAGTATTACAGTACAACACATTGCTAAGCAGATAATACAACTGATCTTTCTTTCACTAAGAAAATCTTGCAAGTACTCCTTACTGATCTAGACACTGGGTACCTGTATTTTAAGAGGTATAGCTTAGTGCTTAAACAAGGAATTTTGTTGTTGCAGTCAACGAGATGTGTAAAGTGAACCTTTCATGCCTCACCTGATTGTATACTTTCATTGCTTTTGTCACAATCAACTGAAAGATATAAAAGGATGTAAAGAAGCAGTAAATTATGGATTAAAACAGTACACCTTCAAGAAACTGTATAGATTGGGGAAATACAGTTTGAAAATAAACAAGCCAATAGTAATGATTTAGTAATGGGAGGAAAGTAAGAACAAGTAGTAGTGTTAAATTTAAGTCAGGAGTTGGAACCGTATACTGGATTAGTGGTGTTGGAAGAGCACAGCAGTTCAGGCAGCATCCAATGAGCAGCGAAATCAACGTTTCGGGCAAAAGCCCTTCATCAGGAATGGAACCGTAGTTCAGTTTTGAATACATTACAGAATGTACATCAAAGCTACTGAATATGAAGTGTAGGTTCAGGAGAATGACACACAAATTCTTGGTCTCTTGGAATCAAGAAATATGAGGACCACGTAGGAAAATGGACTGACATCAGCCAAGATCATATCAGAAAATGTTCAATGGGTCATATGATCTACTCCTGCTTCACATCTTGTACACTTTGCATGAAAACTTAGCTCTGAAGGAGAACTGATGAACTGTGATTAATTCCATTGGATCAAATAAAGTGAAAGGGGACGCATTGTGTTGTTTTTCAAAGCTACTAAGAGTTGTTCTAAGGTAATGGTGGCTCAGTGGTTAGCACTGCTGCTTCACAGTGCCAGGGATTCGGGTTCAGTTCCAGCCATAGATGGATGATATATGGATGGAGCTTGTATGTCCTCCATGTCTACATGGGTTTCCTCTGTGTGCTCTAGTTCCCTCCCACAGTACAAAGATCTGCAGGTTAGATGGTTTGTCCACGTGTCCAGCATGGTCAGATATGTGTAGGCTAGGTGGAATAGCCACGATAAATTTGGGATTACTGGATACAGTAGGAGTCTGGGTGGGATTTCTTCGGAGGGTCGGTGCAGACCCAGTGGGGCAAATGGCCTCCTTACACACTAAGGGTTTTATGATTCTAAAAGTTTAGCCCATGACTGGAAAGAATTAGCGAAGAAAATTTTCAAAGATTGATGAGTAAATGAACGGACGTTTTGAGGACTTTCTTTATACAGAATTGCTGGAATATAGGCATTCAGGTAGAGATCATTCCATTTTTGAGAAGAAAAATATTTACACCAGATGCAAGGACTAAACTAAAGAATTGCAAACGCTAGAAATCTGAAACAATAACAGAAATTGCTGGAGAAACTCAGCAAGTCTGGGAGCATCTGTGGACCATGATTTGGATGAGCCAGTGTTGGACTGGGGTGGACAAAGTTTTAAAAAAATCACAACACCACGTTATGGTCCAACAGGTTTAATTGGAAGCACTAGCTTTCAAAGTGCTGCTTAAGAAGCAGTTCGTCGAAAGCTAGTGCTTCCAAATAAACCTATTGGACCATAACCTGGTGTTGCGTGATTTTTAACTTTAACAGCATCTGTGGAGACTGAGCAGAGTTAATGTTAAGACCAGGGATCCTTCTTCGGAACATACATTGTTCCTTTTGACCTTTTTGTTATTGCTGTACAAAAAGTGTGCTTCAAAAACTGGAGAAAAAAAAAGATGCACTGCAGATGGATTTATCTAAATTTGTGTACAAAGATAATAATTACTTTGAATCTTATTTAAATTAGACTAATGACAATAGACCAGTGATCAAGTTTTTATAGTTAGTTCGAGTTATTAGAAAGATGGAGACCATTGCTCACTTCTCAGATTCAAAGACTCTGTATTCCTATTCTGGAGCATGATGTTGATTACACCAACATTTGTTGGATCTGGACTGGCTGATAAGCTAAGAAAATGTAACCACAACAAAACCTTAATTTTAAATGTGTAGTTTGAGGTCAAGTTACATGGACATTTTTTCCCAAACGTGTCACACCCTTTTTATTGACAGATATCAGCTATTGCAAAACAGTTACATAAAACGAGAAACATATCTCAGATAAACACACAAATCAACCTCATAACAGAAGTTGCTCTGTTTTGTCGTTGGATCTAATGGTGACTCCATATAGAAAGTGGCTGGCCTTGACACTTCAAAGACTATTACAGTACTGAATAACACACCCCAAACACTGAAACGTGTACAGGGAGGAAAGCCCTCCCACTTCCCCAAAGGGAAAGTCTGTTCAATAACATGATCCACAGTTTAGGCAGAGCACCCAGATGGAGACCACCTCACTCTCACACAGAATAAAATACCCCAACACCAGGTATAACCAAGGAGGGTTCAGGAAGGAGACCCAGGCTCCACAAGACAGAGCTAGGAAACCTGCTGTTGCCGACTCACCTCGGTCGGCTGTTAGACACTGCCCGTCTCCCTCCGGCTTCTCCCTGGGCTTCTGGCTGCGGTGCCGAAAGTGACAATAAGGCCGGTTGCAGGAGTCGCCATCGCTGCTGCCGCCGCCGCCGTAAAAGGGGCACTCGATGCTGCGGAAAAACTCGGTGGAACGCAGCATTGTGCACTCGGGGCCCGGCCTCGGGGACAAGGCATAATCCCCCTCTCGTCAGAAGATAATGATTTGGTGGAGGGGAGATGGAATCGGAAGCCGAGGCGGCCTTCACGCTCCGGGGCAACTCCTCCGTTCCTTGTCCTCTCACCCCCTGAACACCGCCCGCCCCCCGCTACCGCCCGACGCCGCCATCTTGGTTCCTGCCAGACTCTGACGTCAGTGAGGCCTACTCAACCACACGCGCATTTTGGAGCCATTGGTTTGGGGGGGGGGAAGAAAAATAGAACAAAATTTACAGTTATGTAGCACCTTTCACCACCCCAGAGGTGTTCCTCGGGGGTCCTCAATGATGATGAAACACCTTTAAAGTCACTGCTCTCACGTTGGAAGCACTGCAGCAAGCTCTGTTAAGTTTCATGACCAGATAGAAGCACAGAACATTCTGGAGAAACTCAGTTGGTCTGGCAGCATCTGTGGAGTGAGAAGTGACTTCATGACCAGATAATCTGTTTCTTCTATGTACTATTAGTTGGAAGATTTTTAAAAAACTAATTTGTAGGACATAGCCTTAGCAAGCTGTGCCAGCATCTATTGCCTGTCCCCAGTTGAGGAGTTGGTGGTGAGTTGCCTTCTAAACCTATCCTGTTCGTGTACCCATCCAGAAGCCTTTTAAATGCAATTGTACCTGTCTCCTTGGCCCATCTGATCAAGATCCTCTGAGATAATTTTCTTCACTGTCCAGCGCATCCCACCTATTTTGGTGTCATCTGCAAACTTACCAATTATGCAAAAAATCATTTATATAAATAACGAAAAGCAGTGGACCCAACACCAATCCTTATAGCACATCACTGCTCACAGGCCATCAGTCCAAAAAGCAACTCTCTACCACCACTTTCTGTTTCCTACCTTCAAGCGATTTTTGTATCCAATTGACTAGTTCTCTCTGCATTCCATGTGATCTGATGTTACTTACCAGTCTACCATTCGGAACCTTTTCAAACACTTTTCTGAAGTCCCTATAGACAATGTTTTCTACTCTGACTTTATCAGTCTTCTTTGTCACCTCTTCGAAAAACTCATTCAAAGTTAGAGAGATACAATTTCCCACACATGCAACCATGTTGACGATCCCTAATCAGTCCTTGCCTTTTCCAAACAGGTGGATACCTTGTGCCTTAGAATCCCCTCCAATAGGAGACAGTGAGGTCTGCAGATGCTGAAGATCAGAGTTGAGAGTGTATTGCTGGAAAAGCACAGCAGGTTAGGCAGCATCTGAGGAGCAGGGAAATCGATGTTTCAGACCGGAGCCCTTCATCAGTCCCCTCCAATAACCTACCCACTGCTGACTTAAGGCTCACCAATGTATAGTTCCCTGGCTTTTCCTTATAGCCTTTCATAAATAATGGCACCATATTAGCAAATGTCCATTCTTCTGCATGTAACCCGTGGCTGTCAATGATACAAATATTTCAGCAAGGAGCCCAGCAATCTTTTCCTTAGCTTGAAGTTCTGGGAAACATCTGATCAGGTCCTAGGGATTTATCTGCCTTAATGTGTTTTAAGACCTCCAGCACCTACTTTTCTGTAGCTGCCCTTATCTAGTGGGGAGTATTCCATTACTCTCAAGACTTGTGCCTTGTAGCTGGCGGACAGGCTTTGGATGTCAGGACATGAGCCACCTGCTGCACTAATGTCTGACCAGCTCTTGTAGCCACTGTGTTTATAGTGTGAATCCAGTGGAGTTTCTGGTCGGTGGTAACCTCATGGATGTTTATGGCAGGGGATTAAGTAATAGTAACACCATTAAATATTAAGAGGTGGTATTTAGATTGGCCTTTATTGGCCTTTATCATTGCCTGATACTTATATCAGGGATAACACCCAACTCATCTTTGAAATCATACTGTGGATCTTTAAAAATTCAATTAAGATAGGCTTTGAATATTAAAAACCCGTTGAAACAATGGCTGTTAACAGGATAGTGGTTAGTGTTACAGTGGAATGTCAACCTAGTGTTTTGTGCTCAGGTCCTGAAGTAGGACTCGAGCAGTTTTTTTTATTCCAAGTGTTATGAAGTTGCAGGCGTATTCTGTATCTTTAAGCGAGAGAGAATGCTGTTCTGAACTGAGAGCTTACAAGCGCCTGTGTATATGACTAGATGGCAGTCCTAGACTGTACTGGAAAATTGAAAATTTGTAGCATTTAGCTGTGAAATGGACACTTGAGTTTTGGTTGCTGTTTTAATAACAATTCGAATTTAACCAATTAGTTCAAATTATGCCCCAGGATGCAAAAATCCAGTTGAGTTGGAATTTATTATTTTGCCAACATCAAACCAATGAGACGATCCAATGTTGGGGGTATAAAAATGTGGGCAGAGAATTGAAAATTAGAGAGCAACAGCCATCAAGACAGAAACACATTAAGATCTAAAATCTTGCTGTCCAAGAAATTAGGAAACATTCTCTATCAAACATACCTTTTTGATATGAAACATAAGTAAAAAGGAAGAAAACAACCCAAGGAGATCCTCAGCCAGAAGAAGAAAAACATAGAAGATGAAAGAGGCTGTGTGGTTTTGAAATTAAGTTGATGTAACTTTAATAAGTATCTTATTGGAACAGCATATTGCTATAGAGTTGGAGGCAGATAATAAGCAGTTAGAAGAAAGGGGAAGCTTAGAATTGCGAATACTTGCCTAATGTTCACTTTTAGAGTTAAAAAATAAATTGGTATTATTTTCTTTAAATCGTGGAATTTGAGAGTTCTTTGGCACTCATATTTTAACGGACTATGAGGCGAGGTAAGCTTTTCTGGGTGATTGGTTTTCTTAACAGAGGGGTTCACCCCTGTATCATAACATAAGCCTTTGAACCACAGGAGACACAAAGAAAGATGACACCTTGCTGTGTACCATAAATTCAATGAGTCAAAAAGCACGGATATAAACTCTTTGGTTCCACTCATCTATGCTGGCCAGGTTTCCCAAACTAAGCTATTCCCATTTACCTGTGTTTGGCCCATATCGTTCTGAAGCTATCCTACTCATGTACCATCTTCAACTTTTCTTTAATAAAATGATTTGTCATATTCGTTCTCCATGGTTTATATGATTGTCAAAATCAAGGAAGTACTTTCTTGAAAGCCTAATTCTGTTTCTGTTTCCACAGATTTTATCTGACCTGCTAAGTACTTCCAGCATTTTTATACATGTTTATACTTGAGATTTCCAGTATCAGTAATTCTTTTCCAAAAACATTTGGGAGGTTTTAGTGGTGATTTGGTATATGGGTTCACAGCTACATTATGATGTATGTACAACTAGACTGCATCATCAGTGATGTGACGTGTCCACTTAGAAGAAAGTTCTGGTGGAATTCAGCCCAACCCAACAATGCCAATGTATATAGTGTGTACAGTTAATAAAGATTTGTCAGTTTTCACAAGCATGCTGTCCAGTCCACATTTGTCTAAAATCAACTATAACCTGGTGTTGTGTGATTTATAACTTTGTACACTCCAGTCCAACACCAGCATCTCCAAATTATGATATCCCAGAATCTGCATGTGATATTAATGGTGATAGCGCTGTGGGTGTCCCTAAACTACCAAGGACTGCAATGATTCAGAAAGCTAGCTCAGAACAACCTCCTCCAGAACAATTAGGAATGGGCTGTAAATACAAGCTTGGCCAATGCCATCCACATCTCATGAATGAATAAAGTAATGAAGGACAAAACTCACTGTCATCTTCTTAATGCAATCATGGAGAAGCAATGAAATCAGCTTTGCTTTTACCCTCACTAAACAACAAAAAATTCTGAACTGGAACATTCTGGTGTGTAAGGAAATACAGATCTGGAAGTGGCTCTTTCTGTTTGGCCCACAGTAAGTTTTTGTGTATTTGTTGCAGATGTAATCATTATTTGTAAGTTTAAAATATGAAAATACAACATAAATATGGATTTGCAAAATTGGAAAATGAGTATTTCTGATAAATATCTGATAATACTTTATTAAAACAGATTTATGGCCAGACTGATAAATCATATTAATATTAGAGAATGGGTCTTCACTTCTGTTCCACTGTGCTGATTAGTAATTTAGTTGCATCTACTCTATCCCTAAATGCTCTTGCCTACCAAATGTTTATCAATTTCAGTTTTAAAATTTCATTTGATCTTGTCTCAGCAGTCTTTGGGGAGGAGAAGTTAGGTTTTCCACTATATTTTGTGTGAAGAGTTGTGTTTTGGCATTAATCACATCTGAACTCTAATTTTAAGATGTGTTCTCTTTTTCTTGACTTTACCACAAAGTCACCAGAATTTTTCAGGAGTCTCTCACACATGTGCTTGCTCTTTAAAAAAAAACCTCTCTTTGTATATTACATATACCTGTACTGTTGTTTCACATAAAACTACAGTTGACTTTTCTCTTTGGGAAGGAGAGAGGGAAAAAGACCAATAATAGATTCTTCTAGCATTTATTTTAAAAAGGAGGATATCTACCTTCAAAAGTATCTTTTTTATAATATTCTTTGTTGACAATGTTTACATATTCTAAATAGTACAACTACTTTTAGCATTTCCCTAGCATCAGATTTCTCAATATTCAAGAGGATTATTTGAAATGAGCTTTTTTCTTCAAAAGTAAGCAATTTAATTGGAGTTGCTATAGGAAATATTCATCAAATATTTTATTGATCTTGTTTGCATTTATTAGCCAATTTTACTTTTCTTGTTATGGTAAACAAGAGTGACATAAAATATTGAACACTGTGAGATTTGAAGTTTCTGTAGATAATATTCCACATGTGGCCTGTTGCTTTAAAATACGTTGGAAGAAGTTTTAGTAAAGGAGTAGCTTATTTTACTGTACGTGAATGTATGTGTATGAGAGAAAGACTACTTTTGTTATTGCGTAATGATGTCATTTTAAATTGTATAGCACATTCTTCAGTCATGTGCTTTTGGCTTTGTCTGAATACATAAGTGCCAAACATGTAGCTGACTAATCTTCCAAAACCTGAGGTGAACGTGTTTGACTACACAGCACCTCCTTGAACTTGACTGAGGAGCCTGAGCACATTAAGTCTGCTCTTTAATTTGAATATAGTCTGGTTCAGAAACTGGCACAAGCATGTGATTACAAATATCTACATTGTCACAATATACCATGCATGAGGGATAAAATTGTCTTACAGTATAAAAATAAAGCAAATAATCAACATTTTCACTTAGATTAATTAAACTAATAATTTAGAATATGTTCCTTTGATATGCCATAATTTTGTTAGGTTATTATGGAAATAATCCTGGTTTCACAGCTGTATTAAGGTACAGCTGGTTCCTGATTAATATAAAATGACGTTAATGGACTGGCTGCACTCACTAACTAGAATGCAAAACAATAAAGTGACTAATGAACCATATGGTACCGTTATTTATATTAGAACCACAAACTAAGAGAGAAAATGGTTAACTGCATAAACTAGACAGGTATTAGGCTGGGTTTATAGTAGCAACATAAAGCAGACTAAAACTATTCCACCAGGAGCTAAATTTATTTGGCAAATAGCTTGTACATACAGATCAGCAAGTCCCATAGCTCAAACTCTCATCTGTGCTGACTAGGTGATTTCAATTGGGATGTCTCGTTTTAAAAAAATCGGTTTAGTCAAGGAAGATCAGTTAATGTAGCAGCTCCTGATTGCCAGTTAGAAACCTCTAGTGGAATGTCCATGTTGGATGAGGATGAGGATTAAGTTAAAATATTTCTCCTTCAATCAAATTTATGACTGACACACATTGTCAAAGTTCAGACAACACAGAATTGTATTTGATAAAGATCAGCTGCATTAAAAAATATTTAGGAACAGGACACACTTTTTCTTCTAAACTGGAGACTGCTGATTAGTTAATTGTCCCTTTTAAATTCACAAGTTGTACAGAGAGGCTGAAGGGTCTCCATCATAAAATCTCTGCTTAAGAAGAAAAGAATGGATCCAGTAAATACAGACCATTTGTTGCTAAATCAACTGTTGGAAAATATATAATCCATATTTTAAAATCAAATTAGTCAGCACTTACAACAAATAATGAGAGGTAGCCAGAGTTTATTCATTAAATTCAAGATTTGGAGGTGCCTGAGTTGGACTGGGGTGGACAAAGTTAAAAATCACACAACACCAGGTTATAGTCCAGGTTTATTTGGAAGCACTAGCTTTTGGAGCGCTGCTCCTTCATCAGGTGGTTGTGAAGAGGCAGTGCCTCGAAAGCTAGTGCTTCCAAATAAACGTGTTGGACTATAACCTGGTGTTGTGTGATTTTTAACTTTGTTAAATTCAAGACATCTTTGAAAATATTACTGAAGTGTATCTCTACAACATTTATATAAATAAAGGAAATACAGAAAATGCAGCATATATAGATTTTCAGAAGATACTCAAAAAGGATACTATTTATAAAAATGCAGGCAGTGGGCTAGGAGGAAATTTAACAGTTGAATATTTGATATGAAACAAATTATTAAACTGAATAGGGTTGTTTCACATTGAAGACAAATTGGAAATGGCAAACTCAGCATTGGATACACAATTGTCCATGATATCATGGATGTTTTGGATTTGGACTTTTGGAACACAATATCAGAACTTAACGACAACACAAAAATTCAAGTTTGTTAAGTTGTGAAATGGCAGGCAGTTGACATATGAAATTTGAAGTTGCAGTTCATTTACTTGGAAAAGCACAGAATCGATACATAAATTCAATGTTAAGATCCCAAATGTATGGAGGAATATAAGAAACAATGGTAAGTAAGTATAATAATTCCTTGGAAGTGTGAATTGTAGGAAAAGTGATTCAAAAAGAGCACAATCAAAATCAGAAATTGCTGGAAAAGCTAATGAGGTCTGGCAGCATCTGTGGAGAGAAATCACATCACCAAAACCTAGAATCCAAGTTCATCAGGGAATATGAAAGACAAATATTCCCTGATTCAAAGGGAATGGAATATAAGATTAGAAAACTGTACAAGGCATTATTCAGACCATGCCTGGAATATTGTGAGTAGTTTAGGTTCCCTTATCTAAGGAAAGAAATATTAGCATTGGAGGCAGTCCAGCTAAGGTTTATTAGGTTGATCCCCAGTGTATAGGGATTTTCTTCTGAGGACAGGTTGAGTATTCATTGGAGATTGGAAGAATGTGAAGACACATTGAAACACAAAATTCTTCAAGGTCTTCGCAAGGTAGATGCTTAAAGGTTTTTTTCTCTTTGTGGAGAGTCTAGGATGAGAGGTATGACCTCAGTGCAAGGGTTCCCCATTTAAAACAAAGATGACGAGGAGTTTTTCCCTCAGAATAGGGAATCTGTAGAATTCTTTACTGCGGAGGGCTGTCAAGGCTGCTTCGTTTAAGTATTTTCAAGTCTGAGATAGATAGATTTCTAATCATCGAAGGATAAAGGCATGAGATTGGATTTAAAGATTATTGGATCAACCATGATCTAATTGAAAGGCAAGGCACACCCAATGGATTATAGGAGATGGCATCAGGCTCTCACTAGCTTTCCAACCAGCAAGTGTCACATTCATCAAATTTCACTCATTGAGTTCAATCAAACTACTTTAGGAGTATTTCCATCATTGAACCATCTGTATTTCAATGGTACACTGTGAAACTATGACTTAGATATTTAGTTTACATACATTTTGGCTAAAATTATCTGTATTAATGATCTACAATGGGCAGAACAGGTCTGCAACAATACGTGGAAAAATATCCAAACCTGAGCAGAACAGTGGAAGCAGGCATCCAATACAACTGTGTGCTTACACACACCCATCCCTCTCCAATGTATCAAAATCAGTTATTCCTCCTCAGAGGTTAATTCCATCAATCCATGCCAATATATTCCCCATTGTGTTTCAGATTCCTCCCTTCTCTCCTTTGTGATATAAGAAAATACAGTTATGTGATGGACAATCTTTCCCCATCTTTTCAAGGTTAGGTTGGTTTCTAGAATTTTCTGCCTTCAAAACTTTGGTATGCTTGAATCAAAAATCATCCAGATTCTGTTTGCTAAAATAATTTTCTTTCCCCACACTAAGAACAAATGCTTCCATTTACAGCATTTTAATTGTGCATCTGCCAGGACCCAAACGTTAAGCATGCATTCTGAAAAACAAATACCTTGTATTGTAACTTGCAGTCTGTTCAAGGTTTATGCAAGATTTGCAGTTGCAAAGAATATCTTGGCGCAAGGTGCACTGAACCCAAAATAGAATGGCAAGAATACAAAATGATGAATTGCAAAACATAATAATGAATAAATGTGTAGTATGTAACAGATGTTTCAACAGAATTTAGTTTTAAAGATTTTTGTTCTTTAAAAATAGTAAAGATGT